>NW_026699890.1:0-90075 GCF_030435755.1 Ochotona princeps | reverse complement strand
GAGAACAACTCCATTTGGATCACTAACTTCATACACCATCAGGCTTCCAAGCAGCTCTCAAGGAAACTCAGTTTTCACACTTTATGCTTAGTGCCCTTTGAGTGCCTAGGACTGAAATGAACCTGGTAGAGCATCCCTCATAAACGAATGCTCCACATGCGGGTTTCACATGCCACCAACTCCACATTCACAGTCAACTTCAGCGCCACAGCCGTTTTCAGATAGCCCTCAATGCAAAGGCTCTAGACGCAAATATTGGTGTGAGAGCTAATTCAATCAAGGAAACACTGCATGTTGGTGAAGGGCATATTGAAGAAGGATCAGCCGAGTGGTTCTTGTGGGAGAACAACTCCATTTGGCTCACTAACTTCACACACCATCAGGCTTCCAAGCAGCTCTCAAGGAAACTCAGTTTTCACACTCTATGCTTAGTGCCCTTTGAGTGCATTATCTAGGAATGAACATGTAGAGCATCCTACACAAACGAATGCTCCACATGCGGGTTTCACATGCCTCCAACTCCACATTCACAGGCAACTTCAGCGCCACAGCCTTTTTCAGATAGCCCTCAATGCAAAGGCTCTAGACGCAAATATTGGTGTGAGAGCTAATTCAATCAAGGAAACACTGCATGTTGGTGAAGGGCATATTGAAGAAGGATCAGCCGAGTAGTTCTTGTGGGAGAACAACTCCATTTGGCTCACTAACACTACACAATATCAGGCTTCCAAGCAGCTCTCAAGGAAACTCAGTTTTCACACTCTATGCTTAGTGCTCTTTGAGTGCCTAGGACTGAAATGAAGCTTGGAGAGCATCCCACATAAACGAATGCTCCAAATGCAGGTTTCACATGCCACCAACTCCACATTCACAGGCAACTTCAGCGCCACAGCCGTTTTCAGATAGCCCTCAATGCAAAGGCTCTAGACGCAAATATTGGTGTGAGAGCTAATTCAATCAAGGAAACACTGCATGTTGGTGAAGGGCATATTGAAGAAGGATCAGCCGAGTGGTTCTTGTGGGAGAACAACTCCATTTGGCTCACTAACATCACACACCATCAGGCTTCCAAGCAGCTCTCAAGGAAACTCAGTTTTCACACTCTATGCTTAGGGCCCTTTGTATGGCTAGGACTGAAATGAACCTGGTAGAGCATCCCACACAAACGAATGCTCCACATGCGGGTTTCACATGCCACCAACTCCACATTCACAGGCAACTTCAGCGCCACAGCCGTTTTCAGATAGCCCTCAATGCAAAGGCTCTAGACGCAAATATTGGTGTGAGAGCTAATTCAATCAAGGAAACACTGCATGTTGGTGAAGGGCATATTGAAGAAGGATCAGCCGAGTGGTTCTTGTGGGAGAACAACTCCATTTGGCTCACTAACTTCACACACCATCAGGCTTCCAAGCAGCTCTCAAGGAAACTCAGTTTTCACACTCTATGCTTAGTGCCCTTTGTATGGCTAGGACTGAAATGAACCTGGTAGAGCATCCCACACAAACGAATGCTCCACATGCGGGTTTCACATGCCACGAACTCCACATTCACAGGCAACTTCAGCGCCACAGCCGTTTTCAGATAGCCCTCAATGCAAAGGCTCTAGACGCAAATATTGGTGTGAGAGCTAATTCAATCAAGGAAACACTGCATGTTGGTGAAGGGCATATTGAAGAAGGATCAGCCGAGTGGTTCTTGTGGGAGAACAACTCCATTTGGCTCACTAACTTCACACACCATCAGGCTTCCAAGCAGCTCTCAAGGAAACTCAGTTTTCACACTCTATGCTTAGTGCCCTTTGAGTGCATTATCTAGGAATGAACCTGGTAGAGCATCCCACACAAACGAATGCTCCACATGCGGGTTTCACATGCCACCAACTCCACATTCACAGGCAACTTCAGCGCCACAGCCGTTTTCAGATAGCCCTCAATGCAAAGGCTCTAGACGCAAATATTGGTGTGAGAGCTAATTCAATCAAGGAAACACTGCATGTTGGTGAAGGGCATATTGAAGAAGGATCAGCCGAGTGGTTCTTGTGGGAGAACAACTCCATTTGGCTCACTAACTTCATACACCATCAGGCTTCCAAGCAGCTCTCAAGGAAACTCAGTTTTCACACTTTATGCTTAGTGCCCTTTGAGTGCCTAGGACTGAAATGAACCTGGTAGAGCATCCCTCATAAACGAATGCTCCACATGCGGGTTTCACATGCCACCAACTCCACATTCACAGTCAACTTCAGCGCCACAGCCGTTTTCAGATAGCCCTCAATGCAAAGGCTCTAGACGCAAATATTGGTGTGAGAGCTAATTCAATCAAGGAAACACTGCATGTTGGTGAAGGGCATATTGAAGAAGGATCAGCCGAGTGGTTCTTGTGGGAGAACAACTCCATTTGGCTCACTAACTTCACACACCATCAGGCTTCCAAGCAGCTCTCAAGGAAACTCAGTTTTCACACTCTATGCTTAGTGCCCTTTGAGTGCATTATCTAGGAATGAACATGTAGAGCATCCTACACAAACGAATGCTCCACATGCGGGTTTCACATGCCTCCAACTCCACATTCACAGGCAACTTCAGCGCCACAGGCATTTTCAGATAGCCCTCAATGCAAAGGCTCTAGACGCAAATATTGGTGTGAGAGCTAATTCAATCAAGGAAACACTGCATGTTGGTGAAGGGCATATTGAAGAAGGATCAGCCGAGTAGTTCTTGTGGGAGAACAACTCCATTTGGCTCACTAACACTACACAATATCAGGCTTCCAAGCAGCTCTCAAGGAAACTCAGTTTTCACACTCTATGCTTAGTGCTCTTTGAGTGCCTAGGACTGAAATGAAGCTTGGAGAGCATCCCACATAAACGAATGCTCCAAATGCAGGTTTCACATGCCACCAACTCCACATTCACAGGCAACTTCAGCGCCACAGCCGTTTTCAGATAGCCCTCAATGCAAAGGCTCTAGACGCAAATATTGGTGTGAGAGCTAATTCAATCAAGGAAACACTGCATGTTGGTGAAGGGCATATTGAAGAAGGATCAGCCGATTGGTTCTTGTGGGAGAACAACTCCATTTGGCTCACTAACTTCACACACCATCAGGCTTCCAAGCAGCTCTCAAGGAAACTCAGTTTTCACACTCTATGCTTAGTGCCCATTGTATGGCTATTACTGAAATGAACCTGGTAGAGCATCCCACACAAACGAATGCTCCACATGTGGGTTTCACATGCCCCCAATTCCACATTCACAGGCAACTTCAGCGCCACAGCCGTTTTCAGATAGCCCTCAATGCAAAGGCTCTAGACGCAAATATTGGTGTGAGAGCTAATTCAATCAAGGAAACACTGCATGTTGGTGAAGGGCATATTGAAGAAGGATCAGCCGAGTGGTTCTTGTGGGAGAACAACTCCATTTGGCTCACTAATTTCACACACCATCAGGCTTCCAAGCAGCTCTCAAGGAAACTCAGTTTTCACACTCTATGCTTTGTGACCTTTGTATGGCTAGGACTGAAATGAACCTGGTAGCGCATCCCACACAAACGAATGCTCCACATGCGGGTTTCACATGCCACCAACTCCACATTCACAGGCAACTTCAGTGCCACAGCCGTTTTCAGAAGCCCTCAATGCCAAGGCTCTAGACGGAAATATTGGTGTGAGAGCTAATTCAATCAAGGAAACACTGCATGTTGGTGAAGGGCATATTGAAGAAGGATCAGCTGAGTGGTTCTTGTGAAGGAACAACTCCATTTGGCTCACTAACTTCACACACCATCAGGCTTCCAAGCAGCTCTCAAGGAAACTCAGTTTTCACACTCTATGCTTAGTGCCCTTTGAGTGCATTATCTAGGAATGAACATGTAGAGCATCCTACACAAACGAATGCTCCACATGCGGGTTTCACATGCCTCCAACTCCACATTCACAGGCAACTTCAGCGCCACAGGCATTTTCAGATAGCCCTCAATGCAAAGGCTCTAGACGCAAATATTGGTGTGAGAGCTAATTCAATCAAGGAAACACTGCATGTTGGTGAAGGGCATATTGAAGAAGGATCAGCCGAGTAGTTCTTGTGGGAGAACAACTCCATTTGGCTCACTAACACTACACAATATCAGGCTTCCAAGCAGCTCTCAAGGAAACTCAGTTTTCACACTCTATGCTTAGTGCTCTTTGAGTGCCTAGGACTGAAATGAAGCTTGGAGAGCATCCCACATAAACGAATGCTCCAAATGCAGGTTTCACATGCCACCAACTCCACATTCACAGGCAACTTCAGCGCCACAGCCGTTTTCAGATAGCCCTCAATGCAAAGGCTCTAGACGCAAATATTGGTGTGAGAGCTAATTCAATCAAGGAAACACTGCATGTTGGTGAAGGGCATATTGAAGAAGGATCAGCCGATTGGTTCTTGTGGGAGAACAACTCCATTTGGCTCACTAACTTCACACACCATCAGGCTTCCAAGCAGCTCTCAAGGAAACTCAGTTTTCACACTCTATGCTTAGTGCCCATTGTATGGCTATTACTGAAATGAACCTGGTAGAGCATCCCACACAAACGAATGCTCCACATGTGGGTTTCACATGCCCCCCAATTCCACATTCACAGGCAACTTCAGCGCCACAGCCGTTTTCAGAGAGCCCTCAATGCAAAGGCTCTAGACGCAAATATTGGTGTGAGAGCTAATTCAATCAAGGAAACACTGCATGTTGGTGAAGGGCATATTGAAGAAGGATCAGCCGAGTGGTTCTTGTGGGAGAACAACTCCATTTGGCTCACTAATTTCACACACCATCAGGCTTCCAAGCAGCTCTCAAGGAAACTCAGTTTTCACACTCTATGCTTTGTGACCTTTGTATGGCTAGGACTGAAATGAACCTGGTAGCGCATCCCACACAAACGAATGCTCCACATGCGGGTTTCACATGCCACCAACTCCACATTCACAGGCAACTTCAGTGCCACAGCCGTTTTCAGAAGCCCTCAATGCAAAGGCTCTAGACGCAAATATTGGTGTGAGAGCTAATTCAATCAAGGAAACACTGCATGTTGGTGAAGGGGCATATTGAAGAAGGATCAGCTGAGTGGTTCTTGTGAAGGAACAACTCCATTTGGCTCACTAACTTCACACACCATCAGGCTTCCAAGCAGCTCTCAAGGAAACTCAGTTTTCACACTCTATGCTTAGTGCCCTTTGAGTGCATTATCTAGGAATGAACATGTAGAGCATCCTACACAAACGAATGCTCCACATGCGGGTTTCACATGCCTCCAACTCCACATTCACAGGCAACTTCAGCGCCACAGGCATTTTTCAGATAGCCCTCAATGCAAAGGCTCTAGACGCAAATATTGGTGTGAGAGCTAATTCAATCAAGGAAACACTGCATGTTGGTGAAGGGCATATTGAAGAAGGATCAGCCGAGTAGTTCTTGTGGGAGAACAACTCCATTTGGCTCACTAACACTACACAATATCAGGCTTCCAAGCAGCTCTCAAGGAAACTCAGTTTTCACACTCTATGCTTAGTGCTCTTTGAGTGCCTAGGACTGAAATGAAGCTTGGAGAGCATCCCACATAAACGAATGCTCCAAATGCAGGTTTCACATGCCACCAACTCCACATTCACAGGCAACTTCAGCGCCACAGCCGTTTTTCAGATAGCCCTCAATGCAAAGGCTCTAGACGCAAATATTGGTGTGAGAGCTAATTCAATCAAGGAAACACTGCATGTTGGTGAAGGGCATATTGAAGAAGGATCAGCCGATTGGTTCTTGTGGGAGAACAACTCCATTTGGCTCACTAACTTCACACACCATCAGGCTTCCAAGCAGCTCTCAAGGAAACTCAGTTTTCACACTCTATGCTTAGTGCCCATTGTATGGCTATTACTGAAATGAACCTGGTAGAGCATCCCACACAAACGAATGCTCCACATGTGGGTTTCACATGCCCCCAATTCCACATTCACAGGCAACTTCAGCGCCACAGCCGTTTTCAGATAGCCCTCAATGCAAAGGCTCTAGACGCAAATATTGGTGTGAGAGCTAATTCAATCAAGGAAACACTGCATGTTGGTGAAGGGCATATTGAAGAAGGATCAGCCGAGTGGTTCTTGTGGGAGAACAACTCCATTTGGCTCACTAATTTCACACACCATCAGGCTTCCAAGCAGCTCTCAAGGAAACTCAGTTTTCACACTCTATGCTTTGTGACCTTTGTATGGCTAGGACTGAAATGAACCTGGTAGCGCATCCCACACAAACGAATGCTCCACATGCGGGGTTTCACATGCCACCAACTCCACATTCACAGGCAACTTCAGTGCCACAGCCGTTTTCAGAAGCCCTCAATGCAAAGGCTCTAGACGGAAATATTGGTGTGAGAGCTAATTCAATCAAGGAAACACTGCATGTTGGTGAAGGGCATATTGAAGAAGGATCAGCTGAGTGGTTCTTGTGAAGGAACAACTCCATTTGGCTCACTAACTTCACACACCATCAGGCTTCCAAGCAGCTCTCAAGGAAACTCAGTTTTCACACTCTATGCTTAGTGCCCTTTGAGTGCATTATCTAGGAATGAACCTGGTAGAGCATCCCACACAAACGAATGCTCCACATGCGGGTTTCACATGCCACCAACTCCACATTCACAGGCAACTTCAGCGCCACAGCCGTTTTCAGATAGCCCTCAATGCAAAGGCTCTAGACGCAAATATTGGTGTGAGAGCTAATTCAATCAAGGAAACACTGCATGTTGGTGAAGGGCATATTGAAGAAGGATCAGCCGAGTGGATCTTGTGGGAGAACAACTCCATTTGGCTCACTACTTCACACACCATCAGTCTTCCAAGCAGCTCTCAAGGAAACTCAGTTTTCACACTCTATGCTTAGTGCCCTTTGACTGCATTATCTAGGAATGAACCTGGTAGAGCATCCCACATAAACGAATGCTCCACATGCGGGTTTCACATGCCACCAACTCCACATTCACAGGCAACTTCAGCGCCACAGCCGTTTTCAGATAGCCCTCAATGCAAAGGCTCTAGACGCAAATATTGGTGTGAGAGCTAATTCAATCAAGGAAACACTGCATGTTGGTGAAGGGCATATTGAAGAAGGATCAGCCGAGTGGTTCTTGTGGGAGAACAACTCCATTTGGGTAACTAACTTCACACACCATCAGGCTTCCAAGCAGCTCTCAAGGAAACTCAGTTTTCACACTCTATGCTTAGTGCCCTTTGTATGGCTAGGACTGAAATGAACCTGGTAGAGCATCCCACACAAACGAATGCTCCACATGCGGGTTTCACATGCCACCAACTCCACATTCACAGGCAACTTCAGCGCCACAGCCGTTTTCAGATAGCCCTCAATGCAAAGGCTCTAGACGCAAATATTGGTGTGAGAGCTAATTCAATCAAGGAAACACTGCATGTTGGTGAAGGGCATATTGAAGAAGGATCAGCCGAGTGGTTCTTGTGGGAGAACAACTCCATTTGGCACACTAACTTCACACACCATCAGGCTTCCAAGCAGCTCTCAAGGAAACTCAGTTTTCACACTCTATGCTTAGTGTCCTTTGTATGGCTAGGACTGAAATGAACTTGGTAGAGCATCCCACACAAACGAATGCTCCACATGCGGGTTTCACATGCCACCAACTCCACATTCACAGGCAACTTCAGCGCCACAGCCGTTTTCAGATAGCCCTCAATGCAAAGGCTCTAGACGCAAATATTGGTGTGAGAGCTAATTCAATCAAGGAAACACTGCATGTTGGTGAAGGGCATATTGAAGAAGGATCAGCCGAGTGGTTCTTGTGGGAGAACAACTCCATTTGGCTCACTAACTTCACACACCATCAGGCTTCCAAGCAGCTCTCAAGGAAACTCAGTTTTCACACTCTATTCTTATTGCCCTTTGAGTGCATTATCTAGGAATGAACCTGGTAGAGCTTCCCACACAAACGAATGCTCCACATGCGGGTTTCACATGCCACCAACTCCACATTCACAGGCAACTTCAGCGCCACAGCCGTTTTCAGATAGCCCTCAATGCAAAGGCTCTAGACGCAAATATTGGTGTGAGAGCTAATTCAATCAAGGAAACACTGCATGTTGGTGAAGGGCATATTGAAGAAGGATCAGCCGAGTGGTTCTTGTGGGAGAACAACTCCATTTGGCTCACTAACTTCACACACCATCAGGCTTCCAAGCAGCTCTCAAGGAAACTCAGTTTTCACACTCTATGCTTAGTGCCCTTTGAGTGCATTATCTAGGAATGAACATGGTAGAGCATCCCACACAAACGAATGCTCCACATGCGGGTTTCACATGCCACCAACTCCACATTCACAGGCAACTTCAGCGCCACAGCCGTTTTCAGATAGCCCTCAATGCAAAGGCTCTAGACGCAAATATTGGTGTGAGAGCTAATTCAATCAAGGAAACACTGCATGTTGGTGAAGGGCATATTGAAGAAGGATCAGCCGAGTGGTTCTTGTGGGAGAACAACTCCATAGGATTCACTAACTTCACACACCATCAGGCTTCCAAACAGCTCTCAAGGAAACTCAGTATTCACACTCTATGCTTAGTGCCCTTTGAGTGCATTATCTAGGAATTAACATGGTAGAGCATCCCACACAAACGAATGCTCCACATGCGGGTTTCACATGCCACCAACTCCACATTCACAGGCTACTTCAGCGCCACAGCCGTTTTCAGATAGCCCTCAATGCAAAGGCTCTAGACGCAAATATTGGTGTGAGAGCTAATTCAATCAAGGAAACACTGCATGTGGGTGAAGGGCATATTGAAGAAGGATCAGCCGAGTGGTTCTTGTGGGAGAACAACTCCATTTGGCTAACTAACTTCACACACCATCAGGCTTCCAAGCAGCTCTCAAGGAAACTCAGTTTTCACACTTTATGCTTAGTGCCCTTTGAGTGCATTATCTAGGAATGAACCTGGTAGAGCATCCCACACAAACGAATGCTCCACATGCGGGTTTCACATGCGACCAACTCCACATTCACAGGCAACTTCAGCGCCACAGCCGTTTTCAGATAGCCCTCAATGCAAAGGCTCTAGACGCAAATATTGGTGTGAGAGCTAATTCAATCAAGAAAACACTGCATGTTTGTGAAGGGCATATTGAAGAAGGATCAGCCGAGTGGTTCTTGTGGGAGAACAACTCCATTTGGCTCACTAACTTCACACACCATCAGGCTTCCAAGCAGCTCTCAAGGAAACTCAGTTTTCACACTCTATGCTTATTGCCCTTTGAGTGCATTATCTAGGAATGAACCTGGTAGAGCATCCCACACAAACGAATGCTCCACATGCGGGTTTCACATGCCACCAACTCCACATTCACTGGCAACTTCAGCGCCACAGCCGTTTTCAGATAGCCCTCAATGCAAAGGCTCTAGACGCAAATATTGGTGTGAGAGCTAATTCAATCAAGGAAACACTGCATGTTGGTGAAGGGCATATTGAAGAAGGATCAGCCGAGTGGTTCTTGTGGGAGAACAACTCCATTTGGATCACTAACGTCACACACCATCAGGCTTCCAACCAGCTCTCAAGGAAACTCAGTTTTCACACTCTATTCTTAGTGCCCGATGAGTGCCTAGGAATGAAATGAAGCTTGGAGAGCATCCCACATAAACGAATGCTCCACATGCGGGTTTCACATGCCACCAACTCCACATTCACAGGCTACTTCAGCGCCACAGCCATTTTCAGATAGCCCTCAATGCAAAGGCTCTAGACGCAAATATTATTGTGAGAGCTAATTCAATCAAGGAAACATTGCATGTTGGTGAAGGGCATATTGAAGAAGGATCAGCCGAGTGGTTCTTCTGGGAGAACAACTCCATTTGGCTCACTAACTTCACACACCATCAGGCTTCCAAGCAGCTCTCAAGGAAACTCAGTTTTCACACTCTATGCTTAGTGCCCTTTGTATGGCTAGGACTGAAATGAACCTGGTAGAGCATCCCACACAAACGAATGCTCCACATGCGGGTTTCACATGCCACCAACTCCACATTCACAGGCAACTTCAGCGCCACAGCCGTTTTCAGATAGCCCTCAATGCAAAGGCTCTAGACGCAAATATTGGTGTGAGAGCTAATTCAATCAAGGAAACACTGCATGTTGGTGAAGGGCATATTGAAGAAGGATCAGCCGAGTGGTTCTTGTGGGAGAACAACTCCATTTGGCTCACTAACTTCACACACCATCAGGCTTCCAAGCAGCTCTCAAGGAAACTCAGTTTTCACACTCTATTCTTATTGCCCTTTGAGTGCATTATCTAGGAATGAACCTGGTAGAGCTTCCCACACAAACGAATGCTCCACATGCGGGTTTCACATGCCACCAACTCCACATTCACAGGCAACTTCAGCGCCACAGCCGTTTTCAGATAGCCCTCAATGCAAAGGCTCTAGACGCAAATATTGGTGTGAGAGCTAATTCAATCAAGGAAACACTGCATGTTGGTGAAGGGCATATTGAAGAAGGATCAGCCGAGTGGTTCTTGTGGGAGAACAACTCCATTTGGCTCACTAACTTCACACACCATCAGGCTTCCAAGCAGCTCTCAAGGAAACTCAGTTTTCACACTCTATGCTTAGTGCCCTTTGAGTGCATTATCTAGGAATGAACATGGTAGAGCATCCCACACAAACGAATGCTCCACATGCGGGTTTCACATGCCACCAACTCCACATTCACAGGCAACTTCAGCGCCACAGCCGTTTTCAGATAGCCCTCAATGCAAAGGCTCTAGACGCAAATATTGGTGTGAGAGCTAATTCAATCAAGGAAACACTGCATGTTGGTGAAGGGCATATTGAAGAAGGATCAGCCGAGTGGTTCTTGTGGGAGAACAACTCCATAGGATTCACTAACTTCACACACCATCAGGCTTCCAAACAGCTCTCAAGGAAACTCAGTATTCACACTCTATGCTTAGTGCCCTTTGAGTGCATTATCTAGGAATTAACATGGTAGAGCATCCCACACAAACGAATGCTCCACATGCGGGTTTCACATGCCACCAACTCCACATTCACAGGCTACTTCAGCGCCACAGCCGTTTTCAGATAGCCCTCAATGCAAAGGCTCTAGACGCAAATATTGGTGTGAGAGCTAATTCAATCAAGGAAACACTGCATGTGGGTGAAGGGCATATTGAAGAAGGATCAGCCGAGTGGTTCTTGTGGGAGAACAACTCCATTTGGCTAACTAACTTCACACACCATCAGGCTTCCAAGCAGCTCTCAAGGAAACTCAGTTTTCACACTTTATGCTTAGTGCCCTTTGAGTGCATTATCTAGGAATGAACCTGGTAGAGCATCCCACACAAACGAATGCTCCACATGCGGGTTTCACATGCGACCAACTCCACATTCACAGGCAACTTCAGCGCCACAGCCGTTTTCAGATAGCCCTCAATGCAAAGGCTCTAGACGCAAATATTGGTGTGAGAGCTAATTCAATCAAGAAAACACTGCATGTTGGTGAAGGGCATATTGAAGAAGGATCAGCCGAGTGGTTCTTGTGGGAGAACAACTCCATTTGGCTCACTAACTTCACACACCATCAGGCTTCCAAGCAGCTCTCAAGGAAACTCAGTTTTCACACTCTATGCTTATTGCCCTTTGAGTGCATTATCTAGGAATGAACCTGGTAGAGCATCCCACACAAACGAATGCTCCACATGCGGGTTTCACATGCCACCAACTCCACATTCACTGGCAACTTCAGCGCCACAGCCGTTTTCAGATAGCCCTCAATGCAAAGGCTCTAGACGCAAATATTGGTGTGAGAGCTAATTCAATCAAGGAAACACTGCATGTTGGTGAAGGGCATATTGAAGAAGGATCAGCCGAGTGGTTCTTGTGGGAGAACAACTCCATTTGGATCACTAACGTCACACACCATCAGGCTTCCAACCAGCTCTCAAGGAAACTCAGTTTTCACACTCTATTCTTAGTGCCCGATGAGTGCCTAGGAATGAAATGAAGCTTGGAGAGCATCCCACATAAACGAATGCTCCACATGCGGGTTTCACATGCCACCAACTCCACATTCACAGGCTACTTCAGCGCCACAGCCGTTTTCAGATAGCCCTCAATGCAAAGGCTCTAGACGCAAATATTATTGTGAGAGCTAATTCAATCAAGGAAACATTGCATGTTGGTGAAGGGCATATTGAAGAAGGATCAGCCGAGTGGTTCTTCTGGGAGAACAACTCCATTTGGCTCACTAACTTCACACACCATCAGGCTTCCAAGCAGCTCTCAAGGAAACTCAGTTTTCACACTCTATGCTTAGTGCCCTTTGTATGGCTAGGACTGAAATGAACCTGGTAGAGCATCCCACACAAACGAATGCTCCACATGCGGGTTTCACATGCCACCAACTCCACATTCACAGGCAACTTCAGCGCCACAGCCGTTTTCAGATAGCCCTCAATGCAAAGGCTCTAGACGCAAATATTGGTGTGAGAGCTAATTCAATCAAGGAAACACTGCATGTTGGTGAAGGGCATATTGAAGAAGGATCAGCCGAGTGGTTCTTGTGGGAGAACAACTCCATTTGGCTAACTAACTTCACACACCATCAGGCTTCCAAACAGCTCTCAAGGAAACTCAGTTTTCACACTCTATGCTTAGTGCCCTTTGAGTGCATTATCTAGGAATGAACCTGGTAGAGCATCCCACACAAACGAATGCTCCACATGCGGGTTTCACATGCCACCAACTCCACATTCACAGGCAACTTCAGCGCCACAGCCGTTTTCAGATAGCCCTCAATGCAAAGGCTCTAGACGCAAATATTGGTGTGAGAGCTAATTCAATCAAGGAAACACTGCATGTTGGTGAAGGGCATATTGAAGAAGGATCAGCCGAGTGGTTCTTGTGGGAGAACAACTCCATTTGGCTCACTAACTTCACACACCATCAGGCTTCCAAGCAGCTCTCAAGGAAACTCAGTTTTCACACTCTATGCTTAGTGTCCTTTGAGTGCATTATCTAGGAATGAACATGGTAGAGCATCCCACACAAACGAATGCTCCACATGCGGGTTTCACATGCCACCAACTCCACATTCACAGGCAACTTCAGCGCCACAGCCGTTTTCAGATAGCCCTCAATGCAAAGGCTCTAGACGCAAATATTGGTGTGAGAGCTAATTCAATCAAGGAAACACTGCATGTGGGTGAAGGGCATATTGAAGAAGGATCAGCCGAGTGGTTCTTGTGGGAGAACAACTCCATTTGGCTCACTAACTTCACACACCATCAGGCTTCCAAGCAGCTCTCAAGGAAACTCAGGTTTCACACTCTATGCTTAGTGCCCTTTGAGTGCCTAGGACTGAAATGAAGCTTGGAGAGCATCCCACATAAACGAATGCTCCACATGCGGGTTTCACATGCCACCAACTGCACATTCACAGGCAACTTCAGCGCCACAGCCGTTTTCAGATAGCCCTCAATGCAAAGGCTCTAGACGCAAATATTGGTGTGAGAGCTAATTCAATCAAGGAAACACTGCATGTTGGTGAAGGGCATATTGAAGAAGGATCAGCCGAGTGGTTCTTGTGGGAGAACAACTCCATTTGGCTCACTAACTTCACACACCATCAGGCTTCCAAGCAGCTCTCAAGGAAACTCAGTTTTCACACTCTATTCTTATTGCCCTTTGAGTGCATTATCTAGGAATGAACCTGGTAGAGCATCCCACACAAACGAATGCTCCACATGCGGGTTTCACATGCCACCAACTCCACATTCACTGGCAACTTCAGCGCCACAGCCGTTTTCAGATAGCCCTCAATGCAAAGGCTCTAGACGCAAATATTGGTGTGAGAGCTAATTCAATCAAGGAAACACTGCATGTTGGTGAAGGGCATATTGAAGAAGGATCAGCCGAGTGGTTCTTGTGGGAGAACAACTCCATTTGGCTCACTAACTTCACACACCATTAGGCTTCCAAGCAGCTCTCAAGGAAACTCAGTTTTCACACTCTATGCTTAGTGCCCGATGAGTGCCTAGGAATGAAATGAAGCTTGGAGAGCATCCCACACAAACGAATGCTCCACATGCGGGTTTCACATGCCACCAACTCCACATTCACAGGCAACTTCAGCGCCACAGCCGTTTTCAGATAGCCCTCAATGCAAAGGCTCTAGACGCAAATATTGGTGTGAGAGCTAATTCAATCAAGGAAACACTGCATGTTGGTGAAGGGCATATTGAAGAAGGATCAGCCGAGTGGTTCTTGTGGGAGAACAACTCCATTTGGCTCACTAACTTCACACACCATCAGGCTTCCAAACAGCTCTCAAGGAAACTCAGTTTTCACACTCTATGCTTAGTGCCCTTTGAGTGCATTATCTAGGAATGAACCTGGTAGAGCATCCCACACAAACGAATGCTCCACATGCGGGTTTCACATGCCACCAACTCCACATTCACAGGCAACTTCAGCGCCACAGCCGTTTTCAGATAGCCCTCAATGCAAAGGCTCTAGACGCAAATATTGGTGTGAGAGCTAATTCAATCAAGGAAACACTGCATGTTGGTGAAGGGCATATTGAAGAAGGATCAGCCGAGTGGTTCTTGTGGGAGAACAACTCCATTTGGCTCACTAACTTCACACACCATCAGGCTTCCAAGCAGCTCTCAAGGAAACTCAGTTTTCACACTCTATGCTTAGTGCCCTTTGAGTGCATTATCTAGGAATGAACATGGTAGAGCATCCCACACAAACGAATGCTCCACATGCGGGTTTCACATGCCACCAACTCCACATTCACAGGCAACTTACAGCGCCACAGCCATTTTCAGATAGCCCTCAATGCAAAGGCTCTAGACGCAAATATTGGTGTGAGAGCTAATTCAATCAAGGAAACTCTGCATGTTGGTGAAGGGCATATTGAAGAAGGATCAGCCGAGTGGTTCTTGTGGGAGAACAACTCCATTTGGCTCACTAACTTCACACACCATCAGGCTTCCAAGCAGCTCTCAAGGAAACTCAGTTTTCACACTCTATGCTTAGTGCCCTTTGAGTGCATTATCTAGGAATGAACATGGTGGAGGATCCCACACACAAACGAATGCTCCACTTGCGGGTTTCACATGCCACCAACTCCACATTCACAGGCAACTTCAGCGCCACAGCCGTTTTCAGATAGCCCTCAATGCAAAGGCTCTAGACGCAAATATTGGTGTGAGAGCTAATTCAATCAAGGAAACACTGCATGTTGGTGAAGGGCATATTGAAGAAGGATCAGCCGAGTGGTTCTTGTGGGAGAACAACTCCATTTGGCTCACTAACTTCACACACCATCAGGCTTCCAAGCAGCTCTCAAGGAAACTCAGTTTTCACACTCTATGCTTAGTGCCCTTTGAGTGCCTAGGACTGAAATGAAGCTTGGAGAGCATCCCACATAAACGAATGCTCCACATGCGGATTTCACATGCCACCAACTGCACATTCACAGGCAACTTCAGCGCCACAGCCGTTTTCAGATAGCCCTCAATGCAAAGCCTCTAGACGCAAATATTGGTGTGAGAGCTAATTCAATCAAGGAAACACTGCATGTTGGTGAAGGGCATATTGAAGAAGGATCAGCCGAGTGGTTCTTGTGGGAGAACAACTCCATTTGGCTCACTAACTTCACACACCATCAGGCTTCCAAGCAGCTCTCAAGGAAACTCAGTTTTCACACTCTATTCTTATTGCCCTTTGAGTGCATTATCTAGGAATTAACCTGGTAGAGCATCCCACACAAACGAATGCTCCACATGCGGGTTTCACATGCCACCAACTCCACATTCACTGGCAACTTCAGCGCCACAGCCGTTTTCAGATAGCCCTCAATGCAAAGGCTCTAGACGCAAATATTGGTGTGAGAGCTAATTCAATCAAGGAAACACTGCATGTTGGTGAAGGGCATATTGAAGAAGGATCAGCCGAGTGGTTCTTGTGGGAGAACAACTCCATTTGGCTCACTAACTTCACACACCATCAGGCTTCCAAGCAGCTCTCAAGGAAACTCAGTTTTCACACTCTATGCTTAGTGCCCTTTGAGTGCATTATCTAGGAATGAACATGGTAGAGCATCCCACACAAACGAATGCTCCACATGCGGGTTTCACATGCCACCAACTCCACATTCACAGGCAACTTCAGCGCCACAGCCATTTTCAGATAGCCCTCAATGCAAAGGCTCTAGACGCAAATATTGGTGTGAGAGCTAATTCAATCAAGGAAACTCTGCATGTTGGTGAAGGGCATATTGAAGAAGGATCAGCCGAGTGGTTCTTGTGGGAGAACAACTCCATTTGGCTCACTAACTTCACACACCATCAGGCTTCCAAGCAGCTCTCAAGGAAACTCAGTTTTCACACTCTATGCTTAGTGCCCTTTGAGTGCATTATCTAGGAATGAACATGGTAGAGCATCCCACACACACAAACGAATGCTCCACTTGCGGGTTTCACATGCCACCAACTCCACATTCACAGGCAACTTCAGCGCCACAGTCGTTTTCAGATAGCCCTCAATGCAAAGGCTCTAGACGCAAATATTGGTGTGAGAGCTAATTCAATCAAGGAAACACTGCATGTTGGTGAAGGGCATATTGAAGAAGGATCAGCCGAGTGGTTCTTGTGGGAGAACAACTCCATTTGGCTCACTAACTTCACACACCATCAGGCTTCCAAGCAGCTCTCAAGGAAACTCAGTTTTCACACTCTATGCTTAGTGCCCTTTGAGTGCATTATCTAGGAATGAACATGGTAGAGCATCCCACACACACAAACGAATGCTCCACTTGCGGGTTTCACATGCCACCAACTCCACATTCACAGGCAACTTCAGCGCCACAGCCGTTTTCAGATAGCCCTCAATGCAAAGGCTCTAGACGCAAATATTGGTGTGAGAGCTAATTCAATCAAGGAAACACTGCATGTTGGTGAAGGGCATATTGAAGAAGGATCAGCCGAGTGGTTCTTGTGGGAGAACAACTCCATTTGGCTCACTAACTTCACACACCATCAGGCTTCCAAGCAGCTCTCAAGGAAACTCAGTTTTCACACTCTATTCTTATTGCCCTTTGAGTGCATTATCTAGGAATTAACCTGGTAGAGCATCCCACACAAACGAATGCTCCACATGCGGGTTTCACATGCCACCAACTCCACATTCACTGGCAACTTCAGCGCCACAGCCGTTTTCAGATAGCCCTCAATGCAAAGGCTCTAGACGCAAATATTGGTGTGAGAGCTAATTCAATCAAGGAAACACTGCATGTTGGTGAAGGGCATATTGAAGAAGGATCAGCCGAGTGGTTCTTGTGGGAGAACAACTCCATTTGGCTCACTAACTTCACACACCATCAGGCTTCCAAGCAGCTCTCAAGGAAACTCAGTTTTCACACTCTATGCTTAGTGCCCTTTGAGTGCCTAGGAATGAAATGAAGCTTGGAGAGCATCCCACATAAACGAATGCTCCACATGCGGGTTTCACATGCCACCAACTCCACATTCACAGGCAACTTCAGCGCCACAGCCGTTTTCAGATAGCCCTCAATGCAAAGGCTCTAGACGCAAATATTGGTGTGAGAGCTAATTCAATCAAGGAAACACTGCATGTTGGTGAAGGGCATATTGAAGAAGGATCAGCCTAGTGGTTCTTGTGGGAGAACAACTCCATTTGGCTCACTAACTTCACACACCATCAGGCTTCCAAGCAGCTCTCAAGGAAACTCAGTTTTCACACTCTATGCTTATTGCCCTTTGAGTGCATTATCTAGGAATGAACCTGGTAGAACATCCCACACAAACGAATGCTCCACTTGCGGGTTTCACATGCCACCAACTCCACATTCACAGGCAACTTCAGCGCCACAGCCATTTTCAGATAGCCCTCAATGCAAAGGCTCTAGACGCAAATATTGGTGTGAGAGCTAATTCAATCAAGGAAACTCTGCATGTTGGTGAAGGGCATATTGAAGAAGGATCAGCCGAGTGGTTCTTGTGGGAGAACAACTCCATTTGGCTCACTAACTTCACACACCATCAGGCTTCCAAGCAGCTCTCAAGGAAACTCAGTTTTCACAGTCTATGCTTAGTGCCCTATGAGTGCCTAGGACTGAAATGAAGCTTGGAGAGCATCCCACATAAACGAATGCTCCACATGCGGGTTTCACATGCCACCAACTCCACATTCACAGGCAACTTCAGCGCCACAGCCGTTTTCAGATAGCCCTCAATGCAAAGGCTCTTGAAGCAAATATTGGTGTGAGAGCTAATTCAATCAAGGAAACACTGCATGTTGGTGAAGGGCATATTGAAGAAGGATCAGCCGAGTGGTTCTTGTGGGAGAACAACTCCATTTGGGTAACTAACTTCACACACCATCAGGCTTCCAAGCAGCTCTCAAGGAAACTCAGTTTTCACACTCTATGCTTAGTGCCCTTTGTATGGCTAGGACTGAAATGAACCTGGTAGAGCATCCCACACAAACGAATGCTCCACATGCGGGTTTCACATGCCACCAACTCCACATTCACAGGCAACTTCAGCGCCACAGCCGTTTTCAGATAGCCCTCAATGCAAAGGCTCTAGACGCAAATATTGGTGTGAGAGCTAATTCAATCAAGGAAACACTGCATGTTGGTGAAGGGCATATTGAAGAAGGATCAGCCGAGTGGTTCTTGTGGGAGAACAACTCCATTTGGCACACTAACTTCACACACCATCAGGCTTCCAAGCAGCTCTCAAGGAAACTCAGTTTTCACACTCTATGCTTAGTGTCCTTTGTATGGCTAGGACTGAAATGAACTTGGTAGAGCATCCCACACAAACGAATGCTCCACATGCGGGTTTCACATGCCACCAACTCCACATTCACAGGCTACTTCAGCGCCACAGCCGTTTTCAGATAGCCCTCAATGCAAAGGCTCTAGACGCAAATATTGGTGTGAGAGCTAATTCAATCAAGGAAACACTGCATGTTGGTGAAGGGCATATTGAAGAAGGATCAGCCGAGTGGTTCTTGTGGGAGAACAACTCCATTTGGCTCACTAACTTCACACACCATCAGGCTTCCAAGCAGCTCTCAAGGAAACTCAGTTTTCACACTCTATTCTTATTGCCCTTTGAGTGCATTATCTAGGAATGAACCTGGTAGAGCTTCCCACACAAACGAATGCTCCACATGCGGGTTTCACATGCCACCAACTCCACATTCACAGGCAACTTCAGCGCCACAGCCGTTTTCAGATAGCCCTCAATGCAAAGGCTCTAGACGCAAATATTGGTGTGAGAGCTAATTCAATCAAGGAAACACTGCATGTTGGTGAAGGGCATATTGAAGAAGGATCAGCCGAGTGGTTCTTGTGGGAGAACAACTCCATTTGGCTCACTAACTTCACACACCATCAGGCTTCCAAGCAGCTCTCAAGGAAACTCAGTTTTCACACTCTATGCTTAGTGCCCTTTGAGTGCATTATCTAGGAATGAACATGGTAGAGCATCCCACACAAACGAATGCTCCACATGCGGGTTTCACATGCCACCAACTCCACATTCACAGGCAACTTCAGCGCCACAGCCGTTTTCAGATAGCCCTCAATGCAAAGGCTCTAGACGCAAATATTGGTGTGAGAGCTAATTCAATCAAGGAAACACTGCATGTTGGTGAAGGGCATATTGAAGAAGGATCAGCCGAGTGGTTCTTGTGGGAGAACAACTCCATAGGATTCACTAACTTCACACACCATCAGGCTTCCAAACAGCTCTCAAGGAAACTCAGTATTCACACTCTATGCTTAGTGCCCTTTGAGTGCATTATCTAGGAATTAACATGGTAGAGCATCCCACACAAACGAATGCTCCACATGCGGGTTTCACATGCCACCAACTCCACATTCACAGGCTACTTCAGCGCCACAGCCGTTTTCAGATAGCCCTCAATGCAAAGGCTCTAGACGCAAATATTGGTGTGAGAGCTAATTCAATCAAGGAAACACTGCATGTGGGTGAAGGGCATATTGAAGAAGGATCAGCCGAGTGGTTCTTGTGGGAGAACAACTCCATTTGGCTAACTAACTTCACACACCATCAGGCTTCCAAGCAGCTCTCAAGGAAACTCAGTTTTCACACTTTATGCTTAGTGCCCTTTGAGTGCATTATCTAGGAATGAACCTGGTAGAGCATCCCACACAAACGAATGCTCCACATGCGGGTTTCACATGCGACCAACTCCACATTCACAGGCAACTTCAGCGCCACAGCCGTTTTCAGATAGCCCTCAATGCAAAGGCTCTAGACGCAAATATTATTGTGAGAGCTAATTCAATCAAGGAAACATTGCATGTTGGTGAAGGGCATATTGAAGAAGGATCAGCCGAGTGGTTCTTCTGGGAGAACAACTCCATTTGGCTCACTAACTTCACACACCATCAGGCTTCCAAGCAGCTCTCAAGGAAACTCAGTTTTCACACTGTATGCTTAGTGCCCTTTGTATGGCTAGGACTGAAATGAACCTGGTAGAGCATCCCACACAAACGAATGCTCCACATGCGGGTTTCACATGCCACCAACTCCACATTCACAGGCAACTTCAGCGCCACAGCCGTTTTCAGATAGCCCTCAATGCAAAGGCTCTAGACGCAAATATTGGTGTGAGAGCTAATTCAATCAAGGAAACACTGCATGTTGGTGAAGGGCATATTGAAGAAGGATCAGCCGAGTGGTTCTTGTGGGAGAACAACTCCATTTGGCTAACTAACTTCACACACCATCAGGCTTCCAAACAGCTCCCAAGGAAACTCAGTTTTCACACTCTATGCTTAGTGCCCTTTGAGTGCATTATCTAGGAATGAACCTGGTAGAGCATCCCACACAAACGAATGCTCCACATGCGGGTTTCACATGCCACCAACTCCACATTCACAGGCAACTTCAGCGCCACAGCCGTTTTCAGATAGCCCTCAATGCAAAGGCTCTAGACGCAAATATTGGTGTGAGAGCTAATTCAATCAAGGAAACACTGCATGTTGGTGAAGGGCATATTGAAGAAGGATCAGCCGAGTGGTTCTTGTGGGAGAACAACTCCATTTGGCTCACTAACTTCACACACCATCAGGCTTCCAAGCAGCTCTCAAGGAAACTCAGTTTTCACACTCTATGCTTAGTGTCCTTTGAGTGCATTATCTAGGAATGAACATGGTAGAGCATCCCACACAAACGAATGCTCCACATGCGGGTTTCACATGCCACCAACTCCACATTCACAGGCAACTTCAGCGCCACAGCCATTTTCAGATAGCCCTCAATGCAAAGGCTCTAGACGCAAATATTGGTGTGAGAGCTAATTCAATCAAGGAAACTCTGCATGTTGGTGAAGGGCATATTGAAGAAGGATCAGCCGAGTGGTTCTTGTGGGAGAACAACTCCATTTGGCTCACTAACTTCACACACCATCAGGCTTCCAAGCAGCTCTCAAGGAAACTCAGGTTTCACACTCTATGCTTAGTGCCCTTTGAGTGCATTATCTAGGAATGAACATGGTAGAGCATCCCACACACACAAACGAATGCTCCACTTGCGGGTTTCACATGCCACCAACTCCACATTCACAGGCAACTTCAGCGCCACAGTCGTTTTCAGATAGCCCTCAATGCAAAGGCTCTAGACGCAAATATTGGTGTGAGAGCTAATTCAATCAAGGAAACACTGCATGTTGGTGAAGGGCATATTGAAGAAGGATCAGCCGAGTGGTTCTTGTGGGAGAACAACTCCATTTGGCTCACTAACTTCACACACCATCAGGCTTCCAAGCAGCTCTCAAGGAAACTCAGTTTTCACACTCTATGCTTAGTGCCCTTTGAGTGCATTATCTAGGAATGAACATGGTAGAGCATCCCACACACACAAACGAATGCTCCACTTGCGGGTTTCACATGCCACCAACTCCACATTCACTGGCAACTTCAGCGCCACAGCCGTTTTCAGATAGCCCTCAATGCAAAGGCTCTAGACGCAAATATTGGTGTGAGAGCTAATTCAATCAAGGAAACACTGCATGTGGGTGAAGGGCATATTGAAGAAGGATCAGCCGAGTGGTTCTTGTGGGAGAACAACTCCATTTGGCTCACTAACTTCACACACCATCAGGCTTCCAAGCAGCTCTCAAGGAAACTCAGGTTTCACACTCTATGCTTAGTGCCCTTTGAGTGCCTAGGACTGAAATGAAGCTTGGAGAGCATCCCACATAAACGAATGCTCCACATGCGGGTTTCACATGCCACCAACTGCACATTCACAGGCAACTTCAGCGCCACAGCCGTTTTCAGATAGCCCTCAATGCAAAGGCTCTAGACGCAAATATTGGTGTGAGAGCTAATTCAATCAAGGAAACACTGCATGTTGGTGAAGGGCATATTGAAGAAGGATCAGCCGAGTGGTTCTTGTGGGAGAACAACTCCATTTGGCTCACTAACTTCACACACCATCAGGCTTCCAAGCAGCTCTCAAGGAAACTCAGTTTTCACACTCTATTCTTATTGCCCTTTGAGTGCATTATCTAGGAATTAACCTGGTAGAGCATCCCACACAAACGAATGCTCCACATGCGGGTTTCACATGCCACCAACTCCACATTCACTGGCAACTTCAGCGCCACAGCCGTTTTCAGATAGCCCTCAATGCAAAGGCTCTAGACGCAAATATTGGTGTGAGAGCTAATTCAATCAAGGAAACACTGCATGTTGGTGAAGGGCATATTGAAGAAGGATCAGCCGAGTGGTTCTTGTGGGAGAACAACTCCATTTGGCTCACTAACTTCACACACCATTAGGCTTCCAAGCAGCTCTCAAGGAAACTCAGTTTTCACACTCTATGCTTAGTGCCCGATGAGTGCCTAGGAATGAAATGAAGCTTGGAGAGCATCCCACACAAACGAATGCTCCACATGCGGGTTTCACATGCCACCAACTCCACATTCACAGGCAACTTCAGCGCCACAGCCGTTTTCAGATAGCCCTCAATGCAAAGGCTCTAGACGCAAATATTGGTGTGAGAGCTAATTCAATCAAGGAAACACTGCATGTTGGTGAAGGGCATATTGAAGAAGGATCAGCCGAGTGGTTCTTGTGGGAGAACAACTCCATTTGGCTCACTAACTTCACACACCATCAGGCTTCCAAACAGCTCTCAAGGAAACTCAGTTTTCACACTCTATGCTTAGTGCCCTTTGAGTGCATTATCTAGGAATGAACCTGGTAGAGCATCCCACACAAACGAATGCTCCACATGCGGGTTTCACATGCCACCAACTCCACATTCACAGGCAACTTCAGCGCCACAGCCGTTTTCAGATAGCCCTCAATGCAAAGCCTCTAGACGCAAATATTGGTGTGAGAGCTAATTCAATCAAGGAAACACTGCATGTTGGTGAAGGGCATATTGAAGAAGGATCAGCCGAGTGGTTCTTGTGGGAGAACAACTCCATTTGGCTCACTAACTTCACACACCATCAGGCTTCCAAGCAGCTCTCAAGGAAACTCAGTTTTCACACTCTATGCTTAGTGCCCTTTGAGTGCATTATCTAGGAATGAACCTGGTAGAGCATCCCACACAAACGAATGCTCCACATGCGGGTTTCACATGCCACCAACTCCACATTCACAGGCAACTTCAGCGCCACAGCCATTTTCAGATAGCCCTCAATGCAAAGGCTCTAGACGCAAATATTGGTGTGAGAGCTAATTCAATCAAGGAAACTCTGCATGTTGGTGAAGGGCATATTGAAGAAGGATCAGCCGAGTGGTTCTTGTGGGAGAACAACTCCATTTGGCTCACTAACTTCACACACCATCAGGCTTCCAAGCAGCTCTCAAGGAAACTCAGGTTTCACACTCTATGCTTAGTGCCCTTTGAGTGCATTATCTAGGAATGAACATGGTAGAGCATCCCACACACACAAACGAATGCTCCACTTGCGGGTTTCACATGCCACCAACTCCACATTCACAGGCAACTTCAGCGCCACAGTCGTTTTCAGATAGCCCTCAATGCAAAGGCTCTAGACGCAAATATTGGTGTGAGAGCTAATTCAATCAAGGAAACACTGCATGTTGGTGAAGGGCATATTGAAGAAGGATCAGCCGAGTGGTTCTTGTGGGAGAACAACTCCATTTGGCTCACTAACTTCACACACCATCAGGCTTCCAAGCAGCTCTCAAGGAAACTCAGTTTTCACACTCTATGCTTAGTGCCCTTTGAGTGCATTATCTAGGAATGAACATGGTGGAGCATCCCACACACACAAACGAATGCTCCACTTGCGGGTTTCACATGCCACCAACTCCACATTCACAGGCAACTTCAGCGCCACAGCCGTTTTCAGATAGCCCTCAATGCAAAGGCTCTAGACGCAAATATTGGTGTGAGAGCTAATTCAATCAAGGAAACACTGCATGTTGGTGAAGGGCATATTGAAGAAGGATCAGCCGAGTGGTTCTTGTGGGAGAACAACTCCATTTGGCTCACTAACTTCACACACCATCAGGCTTCCAAGCAGCTCTCAAGGAAACTCAGTTTTCACACTCTATGCTTAGTGCCCTTTGAGTGCCTAGGACTGAAATGAAGCTTGGAGAGCATCCCACATAAACGAATGCTCCACATGCGGGTTTCACATGCCACCAACTGCACATTCACAGGCAACTTCAGCGCCACAGCCGTTTTCAGATAGCCCTCAATGCAAAGCCTCTAGACGCAAATATTGGTGTGAGAGCTAATTCAATCAAGGAAACACTGCATGTTGGTGAAGGGCATATTGAAGAAGGATCAGCCGAGTGGTTCTTGTGGGAGAACAACTCCATTTGGCTCACTAACTTCACACACCATCAGGCTTCCAAGCAGCTCTCAAGGAATCTCAGTTTTCACACTCTATTCTTATTGCCCTTTGAGTGCATTATCTAGGAATTAACCTGGTAGAGCATCCCACACAAACGAATGCTCCACATGCGGGTTTCACATGCCACCAACTCCACATTCACTGGCAACTTCAGCGCCACAGCCGTTTTCAGATAGCCCTCAATGCAAAGGCTCTAGACCGCAAATATTGGTGTGAGAGCTAATTCAATCAAGGAAACACTGCATGTTGGTGAAGGGCATATTGAAGAAGGATCAGCCGAGTGGTTCTTGTGGGAGAACAACTCCATTTGGCTCACTAACTTCACACACCATCAGGCTTCCAAGCAGCTCTCAAGGAAACTCAGTTTTCACACTCTATGCTTAGTGCCCTTTGAGTGCCTAGGAATGAAATGAAGCTTGGAGAGCATCCCACATAAACGAATGCTCCACATGTGGGTTTCACATGCCACCAACTCCACATTCACAGGCAACTTCAGCGCCACAGCCGTTTTCAGATAGCCCTCAATGCAAAGCCTCTAGACGCAAATATTGGTGTGAGAGCTAATTCAATCAAGGAAACACTGCATGTTGGTGAAGGGCATATTGAAGAAGGATCAGCCGAGTGGTTCTTGTGGGAGAACAACTCCATTTGGCTCACTAACTTCACACACCATCAGGCTTCCAAACAGCTCTCAAGGAAACTCAGTTTTCACACTCTATGCTTAGTGCCCTTTGAGTGCATTATCTAGGAATGAACCTGGTAGAGCATCCCACACAAACGAATGCTCCACATGCGGGTTTCACATGCCACCAACTCCACATTCACAGGCAACTTCAGCGCCACAGCCGTTTTCAGATAGCCCTCAATGCAAAGGCTCTAGACGCAAATATTGGTGTGAGAGCTAATTCAATCAAGGAAACACTGCATGTTGGTGAAGGGCATATTGAAGAAGGATCAGCCGAGTGGTTCTTGTGGGAGAACAACTCCATTTGGCTCACTAACTTCACACACCATCAGGCTTCCAAGCAGCTCTCAAGGAAACTCAGTTTTCACACTCTATGCTTAGTGCCCTTTGAGTGCATTATCTAGGAATGAACATGGTAGAGCATCCCACACAAACGAATGCTCCACATGCGGGTTTCACATGCCACCAACTCCACATTCACAGGCAACTTCAGCGCCACAGCCATTTTCAGATAGCCCTCAATGCAAAGGCTCTAGACGCAAATATTGGTGTGAGAGCTAATTCAATCAAGGAAACTCTGCATGTTGGTGAAGGGCATATTGAAGAAGGATCAGCCGAGTGGTTCTTGTGGGAGAACAACTCCATTTGGCTCACTAACTTCACACACCATCAGGCTTCCAAGCAGCTCTCAAGGAAACTCAGTTTTCACACTCTATGCTTAGTGCCCTTTGAGTGCATTATCTAGGAATGAACATGGTAGAGCATCCCACACACACAAACGAATGCTCCACTTGCGGGTTTCACATGCCACCAACTCCACATTCACAGGCAACTTCAGCGCCACAGTCGTTTTCAGATAGCCCTCAATGCAAAGGCTCTAGACGCAAATATTGGTGTGAGAGCTAATTCAATCAAGGAAACACTGCATGTTGGTGAAGGGCATATTGAAGAAGGATCAGCCGAGTGGTTCTTGTGGGAGAACAACTCCATTTGGCTCACTAACTTCACACACCATCAGGCTTCCAAGCAGCTCTCAAGGAAACTCAGTTTTCACACTCTATGCTTAGTGCCCTTTGAGTGCATTATCTAGGAATGAACATGGTAGAGCATCCCACACACACAAACGAATGCTCCACTTGCGGGTTTCACATGCCACCAACTCCACATTCACAGGCAACTTCAGCGCCACAGCCGTTTTCAGATAGCCCTCAATGCAAAGGCTCTAGACGCAAATATTGGTGTGAGAGCTAATTCAATCAAGGAAACACTGCATGTTGGTGAAGGGCATATTGAAGAAGGATCAGCCGAGTGGTTCTTGTGGGAGAACAACTCCATTTGGCTCACTAACTTCACACACCATCAGGCTTCCAAGCAGCTCTCAAGGAAACTCAGTTTTCACACTCTATTCTTATTGCCCTTTGAGTGCATTATCTAGGAATTAACCTGGTAGAGCATCCCACACAAACGAATGCTCCACATGCGGGTTTCACATGCCACCAACTCCACATTCACTGGCAACTTCAGCGCCACAGCCGTTTTCAGATAGCCCTCAATGCAAAGGCTCTAGACGCAAATATTGGTGTGAGAGCTAATTCAATCAAGGAAACACTGCATGTTGGTGAAGGGCATATTGAAGAAGGATCAGCAGAGTGGTTCTTGTGGGAGAACAACTCCATTTGGCTCACTAACTTCACACACCATCAGGCTTCCAAGCAGCTCTCAAGGAAACTCAGTTTTCACACTCTATGCTTAGTGCCCTTTGAGTGCCTAGGAATGAAATGAAGCTTGGAGAGCATCCCACATAAACGAATGCTCCACATGCGGGTTTCACATGCCACCAACTCCACATTCACAGGCAACTTCAGCGCCACAGCCGTTTTCAGATAGCCCTCAATGCAAAGGCTCTAGACGCAAATATTGGTGTGAGAGCTAATTCAATCAAGGAAACACTGCATGTTGGTGAAGGGCATATTGAAGAAGGATCAGCCTAGTGGTTCTTGTGGGAGAACAACTCCATTTGGCTCACTAACTTCACACACCATCAGGCTTCCAAGCAGCTCTCAAGGAAACTCAGTTTTCACACTCTATGCTTATTGCCCTTTGAGTGCATTATCTAGGAATGAACCTGGTAGAACATCCCACACAAACGAATGCTCCACTTGCGGGTTTCACATGCCACCAACTCCACATTCACAGGCAACTTCAGCGCCACAGCCATTTTCAGATAGCCCTCAATGCAAAGGCTCTAGACGCAAATATTGGTGTGAGAGCTAATTCAATCAAGGAAACTCTGCATGTTGGTGAAGGGCATATTGAAGAAGGATCAGCCGAGTGGTTCTTGTGGGAGAACAACTCCATTTGGCTCACTAACTTCACACACCATCAGGCTTCCAAGCAGCTCTCAAGGAAACTCAGTTTTCACAGTCTATGCTTAGTGCCCTATGAGTGCCTAGGACTGAAATGAAGCTTGGAGAGCATCCCACATAAACGAATGCTCCACATGCGGGTTTCACATGCCACCAACTCCACATTCACAGGCAACTTCAGCGCCACAGCCGTTTTCAGATAGCCCTCAATGCAAAGCCTCTAGACGCAAATATTGGTGTGAGAGCTAATTCAATCAAGGAAACACTGCATGTTGGTGAAGGGCATATTGAAGAAGGATCAGCCGAGTGGGTCTTGTGGGAGAACAACTCCATTTGGCTCACTAACTTCACACACCATCAGGCTTCCAACCAGCTCTCAAGGAAACTCAGTTTTCACACGCTATGCTTAGTGCCCTTTGTATGGCTAGGACTGAAATGAACCTGGTAGAGCATCCCACACAAACGAATGCTCCACATGCGGGTTTCACATGCCACCAACTCCACATTCACAGGCAACTTCAGCGCCACAGCCGTTTTCAGATAGCCCTCAATGCAAAGGCTCTAGACGCAAATATTGGTGTGAGAGCTAATTCAATCAAGGAAACACTGCATGTTGGTGAAGGGCATATTGAAGAAGGATCAGCCGAGTGGTTCTTGTGGGAGAACAACTCTATTTGGCTCACTAACTTCACACACCATCAGGCTTCCAAGCAGCTCTCAAGGAAACTCAGTTTTCACACTCTATGCTTAGTGCCCTTTGAGTGCATTATCTAGGAATGAACCTGGTAGAGCATCCCACACAAACGAATGCTCCACATGCGGGTTTCACATGCCACCAACTCCACATTCACTGGCAACTTCAGCGCCACAGTCGTTTTCAGATAGCCCTCAATGCAAAGGCTCTAGACGCAAATATTGGTGTGAGAGCTAATTCAATCAAGGAAACACTGCATGTTGGTGAAGGGCATATTGAAGAAGCATCAGCCGAGTGGTTCTTGTGGGAGAACAACTCCATTTGGCACACTAACGTCACACACCATCAGGCTTCCAAGCAGCTCTCAAGGAAACTCAGTTTTCACACTCTATGCTTAGTGCCCTTTGAGTGCCTAGGATTGAAATGAAGCTTGGAGAGCATTCCACATAAACGAATGCTCCACATGCGGGTTTCACATGCCACCAACTCCACATTCACAGGCAACTTCAGCGCCACAGCCGTTTTCAGATAGCCCTCAATGCAAAGGCTCTAGACGCAAATATTGGTGTGAGAGCTAATTCAATCAAGGAAACACTGCATGTTGGTGAAGGGCATATTGAAGAAGGATCAGCCGAGTGGTTCTTATGGGAGAACAACTCCATAGGATTCACTAACTTCACACACCATCAGGCTTCCAAACAGCTCTCAAGGAAACTCAGGTTTCACACTCTATGCTTAGTGCCCTTTGAGTGCCTAGGAATGAAATGAAGCTTGGAGAGCATCCCACATAAACGAATGCTCCACATGCGGGTTTCACATGCCACCAACTCCACATTCACAGGCAACTTCAGCGCCACAGCCGTTTTCAGATAGCCCTCAATGCAAAGGCTCTAGACGCAAATATTGGTGTGAGAGCTAATTCAATCAAGGAAACACTACATGTGGGTGAAGGGCATATTGAAGAAGGATCAGCCGAGTGGTTCTTGTGGGAGAACAACTCCATTTGGCTCACTAACTTCACACACCATCAGGCTTCCAAGCAGCTCTCAAGGAAACTCAGTTTTCACACTCTATGCTTATTGCCCTTTGAGTGCATTATCTAGGAATGAACCTGGTAGAGCATCCCACACAAACGAATGCTCCACATGCGGGTTTCACATGCCACCAACTCCACATTCACAGGCAACTTCAGCGCCACAGCCGTTTTCAGATAGCCCTCAATGCAAAGGCTCTAGACGCAAATATTGGTGTGAGAGCTAATTCAATCAAGGAAACACTGCATGTTGGTGAAGGGCATATTGAAGAAGAATCAGCCGAGTGGTTCTTGTGGGAGAACAACTCCATTTGGCACAATAACTTCACACACCATCAGGCTTCCAAGCAGCTCTCAAGGAAACTCAGTTTTCACACTCTATGCTTAGTGTCCTATGAGTGCCTAGGACTGAAATGAAGCTTGGAGAGCATCCCACATAAACGAATGCTCCACATGCGGGTTTCACATGCCACCAACTCCACATTCACAGGCAACTTCGGGGCCACAGCCGTTTTCAGATAGCCCTCAATGCAAAGCCTCTAGACGCAAATATTGGTGTGAGAGCTAATTCAATCAAGGAAACAGTGCATGTTGGTGAAGGGCATATTGAAGAAGGATCAGCCGAGTGGTTCTTGTGGGAGAACAACTCCATTTGGCTCACTAACTTCACACACCATCAGGCTTCCAAGCCGCTCTCAAGGAAACTCAGTTTTCACACGCTATGCTTAGTGCCCTTTGTATGGCTAGGACTGAAATGAACCTGGTAGAGCATCCCACACAAACGAATGCTCCACATGCGGGTTTCACATGCCACCAACTCCACATTCACAGGCAACTTCAGCGCCACAGCCGTTTTCAGATAGCCCTCAATGCAAAGGCTCTAGACGCAAATATTGGTGTGAGAGCTAATTCAATCAAGGAAACACTGCATGTTGGTGAAGGGCATATTGAAGAAGGATCAGCCGAGTGGTTCTTGTGGGAGAACAACTCTATTTGGCTCACTAACTTCACACACCATCAGGCTTCCAAGCAGCTCTCAAGGAAACTCAGTTTTCACACTCTATGCTTAGTGCCCTTTGAGTGCATTATCTAGGAATGAACCTGGTAGAGCATCCCACAAAAATGAATGCTCCACATGCGGGTTTCACATGCCACCAACTCCACATTCACAGGCAACTTCAGCGCCACAGCCGTTTTCAGATAGCCCTCAATGCAAAGGCTCTAGACGCAAATATTGGTGTGAGAGCTAATTCAATCAAGAAAACACTGCATGTTGGTGAAGGGCATATTGAAGAAGGATCAGCCGAGTGGTTCTTGTGGGAGAACAACTCCATTTGGCTCACTAACTTCACACACCATCAGGCTTCCAAGCAGCTCTCAAGGAAACTCAGTTTTCACACTCTATTCTTATTGCCCTTTGAGTGCATTATCTAGGAATGAACCTGGTAGAGCATCCCACACAAACGAATGCTCCACATGCGGGTTTCACATGCCACCAACTCCACATTCACTGGCAACTTCAGCGCCACAGCCGTTTTCAGATAGCCCTCAATGCAAAGGCTCTAGACGCAAATATTGGTGTGAGAGCTAATTCAATCAAGGAAACACTGCATGTTGGTGAAGGGCATATTGAAGAAGGATCAGCCGAGTGGTTCTTGTGGGAGAACAACTCCATTTGGCTCACTAACTTCACACACCATCAGGCTTCCAAGCAGCTCTCAAGGAAACTCAGTTTTCACACTCTATGCTTAGTGCCCTTTGTATGGCTAGGACTGAAAAGAACCTGGTAGAGCATCCCACACAAACGAATGCTCCACATGCGGGTTTCACATGCCACCAACTCCACATTCACAGGCAACTTCAGCGCCACAGCCGTTTTCAGATAGCCCTCAATGCAAAGGCTCTAGACGCAAATATTGGTGTGAGAGCTAATTCAATCAAGGAAACACTGCATGTTGGTGAAGGGCATATTGAAGAAGGATCAGCCGAGTGGTTCTTGTGGGAGAACAACTCCATTTGGCTAACTAACTTCACACACCATCAGGCTTCCAAGCAGCTCTCAAGGAAACTCAGTTTTTACACTCTATGCTTAGTGCCCTTTGAGTGCATTATCTAGGAATGTACATGGTAGAGCATCCCACACTTACGAATGCTCCACATGCGGTTGTCACATGCCACCAACTCCACATTCACAGGCAACTTCAGCGCCACAGCCGTTTTCAGATAGTCCTCAATGCAAAGGCTCTAGACGCAAATATTGGTGTGAGAGCTAATTCAATCAAGGAAACACTGCATGTTGGTGAAGGGCATATTGAAGAAGGATCAGCCGATTGGTTCTTGTGGGAGAACAACTCCATTTGGCTCACTAACTTCACACACCATCAGGCTTCCAAGCAGCTATCAAGGAAACTCAGTTTTCACACTCTATGCTTAGTGCCCTTTGTATGGCTAGGAGTGAAATGAACCTGGTAGAGCATCCCACACAAACGAATGCTCCACATGCGGGTTTCACATGCCACCAACTCCACATTCACTGGCAACTTCAGCGCCACAGCCGTTTTCAGATAGCCCTCAATGCAAAGGCTCTAGACGCAAATATTGGTGTGAGAGCTAATTCAATCAAGGAAACACTGCATGTTGGTGAAGGGCATATTGAAGAAGGATCAGCCGAGTGGTTCTTGTGGGAGAACAACTCCATTTGGCTCACTAACTTCACACACCATCAGGCTTCCAAGCAGCTCTCAAGGAAACTCAGTTTTCACACTCTATGCTTAGTGCCCTTTGAGTGCATTATCTAGGAATGAACCTGGTAGAGCATCCCACACAAATGAATGCTCCACATGCGGGTTTCACATGCCACCAACTCCACATTCACAGGCAACTTCAGCGCCACAGCCGTTTTCAGATAGCCCTCAATGCAAAGGATCTAGATGCAAATATTGGTGTGAGAGCTAATTCAATCAAGAAATCACTGCATGTTGGTGAAGGGCATATTGAAGAAGGATCAGCCGAGTGGTTCTTGTGGGAGAACAACTCCATTTGGCTAACTAACTTCACACACCATCAGGCTTCCAAGCAGCTCTCAAGGAAACTCAGTTTTCACACTCTATTCTTATTGCCCTTTGAGTGCATTATCTAGGAATGAACCTGGTAGAGCATCCCACACAAACGAATGCTCCACATGCGGGTTTCACATGCCACCAACTCCACATTCACAGGCAACTTCAGCGCCACAGCCGTTTTCAGATAGCCCTCAATGCAAAGGCTCTAGACGCAAATATTGGTGTGAGAGCTAATTCAATCAAGGAAACACTGCATGTTGGTGAAGGGCATATTGAAGAAGGATCAGCCGAGTGGTTCTTGTGGGAGAACAACTCCATTTGGCACACGAACGTCACACACCATCAGGCTTCCAAGCAGCTCTCAAGGAAACTCAGTTTTCACACTCTATTCTTAGTGCCCTATGAGTGCCTAGGACTGAAAGGAAGCTTGGAGAGCATCCCACATAAACGAATGCTCCACATGCGGGTTTCACATGCCACCATCTCCACATTCACAGGCAACTTCAGCGCCACAGCCGTTTTCAGATAGCCCTCAATGCAAAGGCTCTAGACGCAAATATTGGTGTGAGAGCTAATTCAATCAAGGAAACACTGCATGTTGGTGAAGGGCATATTGAAGAAGGATCAGCCGAGTGGTTCTTGTGGGAGAACAACTCCATTTGGCTCACTAACTTCACACACCATCAGGCTTCCAAGCAGCTCTCAAGGAAACTCAGTTTTCACACTCTATGCTTAGTGCCCTTTGAGTTCCTAGGACTGAAATGAACCTGGTAGAGCATCCCACACAAACGAATGCTCCACATGCGGGTTTCACATGCCACCAACTCCACATTCACAGGCAACTTCAGCGCCACAGCCGTTTTCAGATAGCCCTCAATGCAAAGGCTCTAGACGCAAATATTGGTGTGAGAGCTAATTCAATCAAGGAAACACTGCATGTTGGTGAAGGGCATATTGAAGAAGGATCAGCCGAGTGGTTCTTGTGGGAGAACAACTCCATTTGGCTCACTAACTTCACACACCATCAGGCTTCCAAACAGCTCTCAAGGAAACTCAGTTTTCACACTCTATGCTTAGTGCCCTTTGAGTGCATTATCTAGGAATGAACATGGTAGAGCATCCCACACAAACGAATGCTCCACATGCGGGTTTCACATGCCACCAACTCCACATTCACAGGCAACTTCAGCGCCACAGCCGTTTTCAGATAGCCCTCAATGCAAAGGCTCTAGACGCAAATATTGGTGTGAGAGCTAATTCAATCAAGGAAACACTGCATGTTGGTGAAGGGCATTTGAAGAAGGATCAGCCGAGTGGTTCTTGTGGGAGAACAACTCCATTTGGCTCACTAACTTCACACACCATCAGGCTTCCAACCAGCTCTCAAGGAAACTCAGTTTTCACACTCTATTCTTATTGCCCTTTGAGTGCAGTATCTAGGAATTAACATGGTAGAGCATCCCACACGTACGAATGCTCCACTTGCGGGTTTCACATGCCACCAACTCCACATTCACAGGCCACTTCAGCGCCACAGTCGTTTTCAGATAGCCCTCAATGCAAAGGCTCTAGACGCAAATATTGGTGTGAGAGCTAATTCAATCAAGGAAACACTGCATGTTGGTGAAGGGCATATTGAAGAAGGATCAGCCGAGTGGTTCTTGTGGGAGAACAACTCCATTTGGCTAACTAACTTCACACACCATCAGGCTTCCAAGCCGCTCTCAAGGAAACTCAGTTTTCACACTTTATGCTTAGTGCCCTTTGAGTGCATTATCTAGGAATGAACCTGGTAGAGCATCCCACATAAACGAATGCTCCACATGCGGGTTTCACATGCCACCAACTCCACATTCACAGGCAACTTCAGCGCCACAGCCGTTTTCAGATAGCCCTCAATGCAAAGGCTCTAGACGCAAATATTGGTGTGAGAGCTAATTCAATCAAGGAAACACTGCATGTTGGTGAAGGGCATATTGAAGAAGGATCAGCCGAGTGGTTCTTGTGGGAGAACAACTCCATTTGGCTCACTAACTTCACACACCATCAGGCTTCCAAGCAGCTCTCAAGGAAACTCAGTTTTTACACTCTATGCTTAGTGCCCTTTGAGTGCATTATCTAGGAATGAACATGGTAGAGCATCCCACACTTACGAATGCTCCACATGCGGGTTTCACATGCCACCAACTCCACATTCACAGGCAACTTCAGCGCCACAGCCGTTTTCAGATAGTCCTCAATGCAAAGGCTCTAGACGCAAATATTGGTGTGAGAGCTAATTCAATCAAGGAAACACTGCATGTTGGTGAAGGGCATATTGAAGAAGGATCAGCCGAGTGGTTCTTGTGGGAGAACAACTCCATTTGGCTCACTAACTTCACACACCATCAGGCTTCCAAGCAGCTATCAAGGAAACTCAGTTTTCACACTCTATGCTTAGTGCCCTTTTTATGGCTAGGAGTGAAATGAACCTGGTAGAGCATCCCACACAAACGAGTGCTCCACATGCGGGTTTCACATGCCACCAACTCCACATTCACAGGCAACTTCAGCACCACAGCCGTTTTCAGATAGCCCTCAATGCAAAGGCTCTAGACGCAAATATTGGTGTGAGAGCTAATTCAATCAAGGAAACACTGCATGTTGGTGAAGGGCATATTGAAGAAGGATCAGCCGAGTGGTTCTTGTGGGAGAACAACTCCATTTGGCTAACTAACTTCACACACCATCAGGCTTCCAAGCAGCTCTCAAGGAAACTCAGTTTTCACACTCTATGCTTAGTGCCCTTTGAGTGCATTATCTAGGAATGAACCTGGTAGAGCATCCCACACAAATGAATGCTCCACATGCGGGTTTCACATGCCACCAACTCCACATTCACAGGCAACTTCAGCGCCACAGCCGTTTTCAGATAGCCCTCAATGCAAAGGCTCTAGATGCAAATATTGGTGTGAGAGCTAATTCAATCAAGAAATCACTGCATGTTGGTGAAGGGCATATTGAAGAAGGATCAGCCGAGTGGTTCTTGTGGGAGAACAACTCCATTTGGCTAACTAACTTCACACACCATCAGGCTTCCAAGCAGCTCTCAAGGAAACTCAGTTTTCACACTCTATTCTTATTGCCCTTTGAGTGCATTATCTAGGAATGAACCTGGTAGAGCATCCCACACAAACGAATGCTCCACATGCGGGTTTCACATGCCTCCAACTCCACATTCACTGGCAACTTCAGCGCCACAGCCGTTTTCAGGTAGCCCTCAATGCAAAGGCTCTAGACGCAAATATTGGTGTGAGAGCTAATTCAATCAAGGAAACACTGCATGTTGGTGAAGGGCATATTGAAGAAGGATCAGCCGAGTGGTTCTTGTGGGAGAACAACTCCATTTGGCACACGAACGTCACACACCATCAGGCTTCCAAGCAGCTCTCAAGGAAACTCAGTTTTCACACTCTATTCTTAGTGCCCTATGAGTGCCTAGGACTGAAATGAAGCTTGGAGAGCATCCCACATAAACGAATGCTCCACATGCGGGTTTCACATGCCACCAACTCCACATTCACAGGCAACTTCAGCGCCACAGCCGTTTTCAGATAGCCCTCAATGCAAAGGCTCTAGACGCAAATATTGGTGTGAGAGCTAATTCAATCAAGGAAACACTGCATGTTGGTGAAGGGCATATTGAAGAAGGATCAGCCGAGTGGTTCTTGTGGGAGAACAACTCCATTTGGCTCACTAACTTCACACACCATCAGGCTTCCAAGCAGCTCTCAAGGAAACTCAGTTTTCACACTCTATGCTTAGTGCCCTTTGTATGGCTAGGACTGAAATGAACCTGGTAGAGCATCCCACACAAACGAATGCTCCACATGCGGGTTTCACATGCCACCAACTCCACATTCACAGGCAACTTCAGCGCCACAGTCGTTTTCAGATAGCCCTCAATGCAAAGGCTCTAGACGGAAATATTGGTGTGAGAGCTAATTCAATCAAGGAAACACTGCATGTTGGTGAAGGGCATATTGAAGAAGGATCAGCCGAGTGGTTCTTGTGGGAGAACAACTCCATTTGGCTCACTAACTTCACACACCATCAGGCTTCCAAGCAGCTCTCAAGGAAACTCAGTTTTCACACTCTATGCTTAGTGCCCTTTGAGTGCATTATCTAGGAATGAACCTGGTAGAGCATCCCACACGTACGAATGCTCCACTTGCGGGTTTCACATGCCACCAACTCCACATTCACAGGCAACTTCAGCGCCACAGCCGTTTTCAGATAGCCCTCAATGCAAAGGCTCTAGACGCAAATATTGGTGTGAGAGCTAATTCAATCAAGGAAACACTGCATGTTGGTGAAGGGCATATTGAAGAAGGATCAGCCGAGTGGTTCTTGTGGGAGAACAACTCCATTTGGCTCACTAACTTCACACACCATCAGGCTTCCAAGCAGCTCTCAAGGAAACTCAGTTTTCACACTTTATGCTTAGTGCCCTTTGAGTGCATTATCTAGGAATGAACCTGGTAGAGCATCCCACATAAACGAATGCTCCACATGCGGGTTTCACATGCCACCAACTCCACATTCACAGGCAACTTCAGCGCCACAGCCGTTTTCAGATAGCCCTCAATGCAAAGGCTCTAGACGCAAATATTGGTGTGAGAGCTAATTCAATCAAGGAAACACTGCATGTTGGTGAAGGGCATATTGAAGAAGGATCAGCCGAGTGGTTCTTGTGGGAGAACAACTCCATTTGGCTCACTAACTTCACACACCATTAGGCTTCCAAGCAGCTCTCAAGGAAACTCAGTTTTCACACTCTATGCTTAGTGCCCTTTGTATGGCTAGGACTGAAATGAAGCTTGGAGAGCATCCCACACAAACGAATGCTCCACATGCGGGTTATACATGCCACCAACTCCACATTCACAGGCAACTTCAGTGCCACAGCCGTTTTCAGATAGCCCTCAATGCAAAGGCTCTAGACGCAAATATTGGTGTGAGAGCTAATTCAATCAAGGAAACACTGCATGTTGGTGAAGGGCATATTGAAGAAGGATCAGCCGAGTGGTTCTTGTGGGAGAACAACTCCATTTGGCTAACTAACTTCACACACCATCAGGCTTCCAAACAGCTTTCAAGGAAACTCAGTTTTCACACTCTATGCTTAGTGCCCTTTGAGTGCATTATCTAGGAATGAACATGGTAGATCATCCCACACAAACGAATGCTCCACATGCGGGTTTCACATGCCACCAACTCCACATTCACAGGCAACTTCAGCGCCACAGCCATTTTCAGATAGCCCTCAATGCAAAGGCTCTAGACGCAAATATTGGTGTGAGAGCTAATTCAATCAAGGAAACACTGCATGTTGGTGAAGGGCATATTGAAGAAGGATCAGCTGAGTGGTTCTTGTGGGAGAACAACTCCATAGGATTCACTAACTTCACACACCATCAGGCTTCCAAACAGCTCTCAAGGAAACTCAGGTTTCACACTCTATGCTTAGTGCCCTTTGAGTGCATTATCTAGGAATGAACATGGTAGAGCATCCCACACAAACGAATGCTCCACATGCGGGTTTCACATGCCACCAACTCCACATTCACAGGCAACTTCAGCGCCACAGCCGTTTTCAGATAGCCCTCAATGCAAAGCCTCTAGACGCAAATATTGGTGTGAGAGCTAATTCAATCAAGGAAACACTGCATGTTGGTGAAGGGCATATTGAAGAAGGATCAGCCGAGTGGTTCTTGTGGGAGAACAACTCCATTTGGCTCACTAACTTCACACACCATCAGGCTTCCAAGCAGCTCTCAAGGAAACTCAGTTTTCACACTCTATGCTTAGTGCCCTTTGAGTGCATTATCTAGGAATGAACCTGGTAGAGCATCCCACACAAACGAATGCTCCACATGCGGGTTTCACATGCCACCAACTCCACATTCACAGGCAACTTCAGCGCCACAGCCGTTTTCAGATAGCACTCAATGCAAAGCCTCTAGACGCAAATATTGGTGTGAGAGCTAATTCAATTCAAGGAAACACTGCATGTTGGTGAAGGGCATATTGAAGAAGGATCAGCCGAGTGGTTCTTGTGGGAGAACAACTCCATTTGGCTCACTAACTTCACACACCATCAGGCTTCCAAGCAGCTCTCAAGGAAACTCAGTTTTCACACTCTATTCTTATTGCCCTTTGAGTGCATTATCTAGGAATGAACATGGTAGAGCATCCCACATGTATGAATGCTCCACTTGCGGGTTTCACATGCCACCAACTCCACATTCACTGGCAACTTCAGCGCCACAGTCGTTTTCAGATAGCCCTCAATGCAAAGGCTCTAGACGCAAATATTGGTGTGAGAGCTAATTCAATCAAGGAAACACTGCATGTTGGTGAAGGGCATATTGAAGAAGCATCAGCCGAGTGGTTCTTGTGGGAGAACAACTCCATTTGGCTAACTAACTTCACACACCATCAGGCTTCCAAGCAGCTCTCAAGGAAACTCAGTTTTCACACTCTATGCTTAGTGCCCTTTGTATGGCTAGGACTGAAATGAACCTGGTAGAGCATCCCACACAAACGAATGCTCCACATGCGGGTTTCACATGCCACCAACTCCACATTCACAGGCAACTTCAGCGCCACAGCCGTTTTCAGATAGCCCTCAATGCAAAGGCTCTAGACGCAAATATTGGTGTGAGAGCTAATTCAATCAAGGAAACACTGCATGTTGGTGAAGGGCATATTGAAGAAGGATCAGCAGAGTGGTTCTTGTGGGAGAACAACTCCATTTGGCTCACTAACTTCACACACCATCAGGCTTCCAAGCAGCTCTCAAGGAAACTCAGTTTTTACACTCTATGCTTAGTGCCCTTTGAGTGCATTATCTAGGAATGAACATGGTAGAGCATCCCACACTTACGAATGCTCCACATGCGGTTTTCACATGCCACCAACTCCACATTCACAGGCAACTTCAGCGCCACAGCCGTTTTCAGATAGTCCTCAATGCAAAGGCTCTAGACGCAAATATTGGTGTGAGAGCTAATTCAATCAAGGAAACACTGCATGTTGGTGAAGGGCATATTGAAGAAGGATCAGCAGAGTGGTTCTTGTGGGAGAACAACTCCATTTGGCTCACTAACTTCACACACCATCAGGCTTCCAAGCAGCTATCAAGGAAACTCAGTTTTCACACTCTATGCTTAGTGCCCTTTGTATGGCTAGGAGTGAAATGAACCTGGTTGAGCATCCCACACAAACGAATGCTCCACATGCGGGTTTCACATGCCACCAACTCCACATTCACAGGCAACTTCAGCACCACAGCCGTTTTCAGATAGCCCTCAATGCAAAGGCTCTAGACGCAAATATTGGTGTGAGAGCTAATTCAATCAAGGAAACACTGCATGTTGGTGAAGGGCATATTGAAGAAGGATCAGCCGAGTGGTTCTTGTGGGAGAACAACTCCATTTGGCTCACTAACTTCACACACCATCAGGCTTCCAAGCAGCTCTCAAGGAAACTCAGTTTTCACACTCTATGCTTAGTGCCCTTTGAGTGCATTATCTAGGAATGAACCTGGTAGAGCATCCCACACAAATGAATGCTCCACATGCGGGTTTCACATGCCACCAACTCCACATTCACAGGCAACTTCAGCGCCACAGCCGTTTTCAGATAGCCCTCAATGCAAAGGCTCTAGATGCAAATATTGGTGTGAGAGCTAATTCAATCAAGAAATCACTGCATGTTGGTGAAGGGCATATTGAAGAAGGATCAGCCGAGTGGTTCTTGTGGGAGAACAACTCCATTTGGCTAACTAACTTCACACACCATCAGGCTTCCAAGCAGCTCTCAAGGAAACTCAGTTTTCACACTCTATTCTTATTGCCCTTTGAGTGCATTATCTAGGAATAAACCTGGTAGAGCATCCCACACAAACGAATGCTCCACATGTGGGTTTCACATGCCACCAACTCCACATTCACTGGCAACTTCAGCGCCACAGCCGTTTTCAGATAGCCCTCAATGCAAAGGCTCTAGACGCAAATATTGGTGTGAGAGCTAATTCAATCAAGGAAACACTGCATGTTGGTGAAGGGCATATTGAAGAAGGATCAGCCGAGTGGTTCTTGTGGGAGAACAACTCCATTTGGCTAACTAACTTCACACACCATCAGGCTTCCAAGCAGCTCTCAAGGAAACTCAGTTTTCACACTCTATTCTTATTGCCCTTTGAGTGCATTATCTAGGAATGAACCTGGTAGAGCATCCCACACAAACGAATGCTCCACATGCGGGTTTCACATGCCACCAACTCCACATTCACTGGCAACTTCAGCGCCACAGCCGTTTTCAGGTAGCCCTCAATGCAAAGGCTCTAGACGCAAATATTGGTGTGAGAGCTAATTCAATCAAGGAAACACTGCATGTTGGTGAAGGGCATATTGAAGAAGGATCAGCCGAGTGGTTCTTGTGGGAGAACAACTCCATTTGGCACACGAACGTCACACACCATCAGGCTTCCAAGCAGCTCTCAAGGAAACTCAGTTTTCACACTCTATTCTTAGTGCCCTATGAGTGCCTAGGACTGAAATGAAGCTTGGAGAGCATCCCACATAAACGAATGCTCCACATGCGGGTTTCACATGCCACCAACTCCACATTCACAGGCAACTTCAGCGCCACAGCCGTTTTCAGATAGCCCTCAATGCAAAGGCTCTAGACGCAAATATTGGTGTGAGAGCTAATTCAATCAAGGAAACACTGCATGTTGGTGAAGGGCATATTGAAGAAGGATCAGCCGAGTGGTTCTTGTGGGAGAACAACTCCATTTGGCTCACTAACTTCACACACCATCAGGCTTCCAAGCAGCTCTCAAGGAAACTCAGTTTTCACACTCTATGCTTAGTGCCCTTTGAGTGCATTATCTAGGAATGAACCTGGTAGAGCATCCCACACGTACGAATGCTCCACTTGCGGGTTTCACATGCCACCAACTCCACATTCACAGGCAACTTCAGCGCCACAGCCGTTTTCAGATAGCCCTCAATGCAAAGGCTCTAGACGCAAATATTGGTGTGAGAGCTAATTCAATCAAGGAAACACTGCATGTTGGTGAAGGGCATATTGAAGAAGGATCAGCCGAGTGGTTCTTGTGGGAGAACAACTCCATTTGGCTAACTAACTTCACACACCATCAGGCTTCCAAGCAGCTCTCAAGGAAACTCAGTTTTCACACTTTATGCTTAGTGCCCTTTGAGTGCATTATCTAGGAATGAACCTGGTAGAGCATCCCACATAAACGAATGCTCCACATGCGGGTTTCACATGCCACCAACTCCACATTCACAGGCAACTTCAGCGCCACAGCCGTTTTCAGATAGCCCTCAATGCAAAGGCTCTAGACGCAAATATTGGTGTGAGAGCTAATTCAATCAAGGAAACACTGCATGTTGGTGAAGGGCATATTGAAGAAGGATCAGCCGAGTGGTTCTTGTGGGAGAACAACTCCATTTGGCTCACTAACTTCACACACCATTAGGCTTCCAAGCAGCTCTCAAGGAAACTCAGTTTTCACACTCTATGCTTAGTGCCCTTTGTATGGCTAGGACTGAAATGAAGCTTGGAGAGCATCCCACACAAACGAATGCTCCACATGCGGGTTTCACATGCCACCAACTCCACATTCACAGGCAACTTCAGCGCCACAGCCGTTTTCAGATAGCCCTCAATGCAAAGGCTCTAGACGCAAATATTGGTGTGAGAGCTAATTCAATCAAGGAAACACTGCATGTTGGTGAAGGGCATATTGAAGAAGGATCAGCCGAGTGGTTCTTGTGGGAGAACAACTCCATTTGGCTAACTAACTTCACACACCATCAGGCTTCCAAACAGCTTTCAAGGAAACTCAGTTTTCACACTCTATGCTTAGTGCCCTTTGAGTGCATTATCTAGGAATGAACATGGTAGAGCATCCCACACAAACGAATGCTCCACATGCGGGTTTCACATGCCACCAACTCCACATTCACAGGCAACTTCAGCGCCACAGCCGTTTTCAGATAGCCCTCAATGCAAAGGCTCTAGACGCAAATATTGGTGTGAGAGCTAATTCAATCAAGGAAACACTGCATGTTGGTGAAGGGCATATTGAAGAAGGATCAGCTGAGTGGTTCTTGTGGGAGAACAACTCCATAGGATTCACTAACTTCACACACCATCAGGCTTCCAAACAGCTCTCAAGGAAACTCAGGTTTCACACTCTATGCTTAGTGCCCTTTGAGTGCATTATCTAGGAATGAACATGGTAGAGCATCCCACACAAACGAATGCTCCACATGCGGGTTTCACATGCCACCAACTCCACATTCACAGGCAACTTCAGCGCCACAGCCGTTTTCAGATAGCCCTCAATGCAAAGCCTCTAGACGCAAATATTGGTGTGAGAGCTAATTCAATCAAGGAAACACTGCATGTTGGTGAAGGGCATATTGAAGAAGGATCAGCCGAGTGGTTCTTGTGGGAGAACAACTCCATTTGGCTCACTAACTTCACACACCATCAGGCTTCCAAGCAGCTCTCAAGGAAACTCAGTTTTCACACTCTATGCTTAGTGCCCTTTGAGTGCATTATCTAGGAATGAACCTGGTAGAGCATCCCACACAAACGAATGCTCCACATGCGGGTTTCACATGCCACCAACTCCACATTCACAGGCAACTTCAGCGCCACAGCCGTTTTCAGATAGCCCTCAATGCAAAGCCTCTAGACGCAAATATTGGTGTGAGAGCTAATTCAATCAAGGAAACACTGCATGTTGGTGAAGGGCATATTGAAGAAGGATCAGCCGAGTGGTTCTTGTGGGAGAACAACTCCATTTGGCTCACTAACTTCACACACCATCAGGCTTCCAAGCAGCTCTCAAGGAAACTCAGTTTTCACACTCTATGCTTAGTGCCCTTTGTATGGCTAGGACTGAAATGAACCTGGTAGAGCATCCCACACAAACGAATGCTCCACATGCGGGTTTCACATGCCACCAACTCCACATTCACAGGCAACTTCAGCGCCACAGCCGTTTTCAGATAGCCCTCAATGCAAAGGCTCTAGACGCAAATATTGGTGTGAGAGCTAATTCAATCAAGGAAACACTGCATGTTGGTGAAGGGCATATTGAAGAAGGATCAGCAGAGTGGTTCTTGTGGGAGAACAACTCCATTTGGCTCACTAACTTCACACACCATCAGGCTTCCAAGCAGCTCTCAAGGAAACTCAGTTTTTACACTCTATGCTTAGTGCCCTTTGAGTGCATTATCTAGGAATGAACATGGTAGAGCATCCCACACTTACGAATGCTCCACATGCGGTTTTCACATGCCACCAACTCCACATTCACAGGCAACTTCAGCGCCACAGCCGTTTTCAGATAGTCCTCAATGCAAAGGCTCTAGACGCAAATATTGGTGTGAGAGCTAATTCAATCAAGGAAACACTGCATGTTGGTGAAGGGCATATTGAAGAAGGATCAGCCGAGTGGTTCTTGTGGTAGAACAACTCCATTTGGCTCACTAACTTCACACACCATCAGGCTTCCAAGCAGCTATCAAGGAAACTCAGTTTTCACACTCTATGCTTAGTGCCCTTTGTATGGCTAGGAGTGAAATGAACCTGGTTGAGCATCCCACACAAACGAATGCTCCACATGCGGGTTTCACATGCCACCAACTCCACATTCACAGGCAACTTCAGCACCACAGCCGTTTTCAGATAGCCCTCAATGCAAAGGCTCTAGACGCAAATATTGGTGTGAGAGCTAATTCAATCAAGGAAACACTGCATGTTGGTGAAGGGCATATTGAAGAAGGATCAGCCGAGTGGTTCTTGTGGGAGAACAACTCCATTTGGCTCACTAACTTCACACACCATCAGGCTTCCAAGCAGCTCTCAAGGAAACTCAGTTTTCACACTCTATGCTTAGTGCCCTTTGAGTGCATTATCTAGGAATGAACCTGGTAGAGCATCCCACACAAATGAATGCTCCACATGCGGGTTTCACATGCCACCAACTCCACATTCACAGGCAACTTCAGCGCCACAGCCGTTTTCAGATAGCCCTCAATGCAAAGGCTCTAGATGCAAATATTGGTGTGAGAGCTAATTCAATCAAGAAATCACTGCATGTTGGTGAAGGGCATATTGAAGAAGGATCAGCCGAGTGGTTCTTGTGGGAGAACAACTCCATTTGGCTCACTAACTTCACACACACCATCAGGCTTCCAAGCAGCTCTCAAGGAAACTCAGTTTTCACACTCTATTCTTATTGCCCTTTGAGTGCATTATCTAGGAATGAACCTGGTAGAGCATCCCACACAAACGAATGCTCCACATGTGGGTTTCACATGCCACCAATTCCACATTCACTGGCAACTTCAGCGCCACAGCCGTTTTCAGATAGCCCTCAATGCAAAGGCTCTAGACGCAAATATTGGTGTGAGAGCTAATTCAATCAAGGAAACACTGCATGTTGGTGAAGGGCATATTGAAGAAGGATCAGCCGAGTGGTTCTTGTGGGAGAACAACTCCATTTGGCACACGAACGTCACACACCATCAGGCTTCCAAGCAGCTCTCAAGGAAACTCAGTTTTCACACTCTATTCTTAGTGCCCTTTGTATGGCTAGGACTGAAATGAAGCTTGGAGAGCATCCCACACAAACGAATGCTCCACATGCGGGTTTCACATGCCACCAACTCCACATTCACAGGCAACTTCAGCGCCACAGCCGTTTTCAGATAGCCCTCAATGCAAAGGCTCTAGACGCAAATATTGGTGTGAGAGCTAATTCAATCAAGGAAACACTGCATGTTGGTGAAGGGCATATTGAAGAAGGATCAGCCGAGTGGTTCTTGTGGGAGAACAACTCCATTTGGCTCTCTAACTTCACACACCATCAGGCTTCCAAGCAGCTCTCAAGGAAACTCAGTTTTCACACTCTATGCTTAGTGCCCTTTGTATGGCTAGGACTGAAATGAACCTGGTAGAGCATCCCACACAAACGAATGCTCCACATGCGGGTTTCACATGCCACCAACTCCACATTCACAGGCAACTTCAGCGCCACAGCCGTTTTCAGATAGCCCTCAATGCAAAGGCTCTAGACGCAAATATTGGTGTGAGAGCTAATTCAATCAAGGAAACACTGCATGTTGGTGAAGGGCATATTGAAGAAGGATCAGCCGAGTGGTTCTTGTGGGAGAACAACTCCATTTGGCTCACTAACTTCACACACCATCAGGCTTCCAAACAGCTCTCAAGGAAACTCAGTTTTCACACTCTATGCTTAGTGCCCTTTGAGTGCATTATCTAGGAATGAACATGGTAGAGCATCCCACACAAACGAATGCTCCACATGCGGGTTTCACATGCCACCAACTCCACATTCACAGGCAACTTCAGCGCCACAGCCGTTTTCAGATAGCCCTCAATGCAAAGGCTCTAGACGCAAATATTGGTGTGAGAGCTAATTCAATCAAGGAAACACTGCATGTTGGTGAAGGGCATATTGAAGAAGGATCAGCCGAGTGGTTCTTGTGGGAGAACAACTCCATTTGGCTCACTAACTTCACACACCATCAGGCTTCCAAGCAGCTATCAAGGAAACTCAGTTTTCACACTCTGTGCTTAGTGCCCTTTGAGTGCATTATCTAGGAATGAACCTGGTAGAGCATCCCACACGTACGAATGCTCCACATGCGGGTTTCACATGCCACCAACTCCACATTCACAGGCAACTTCAGCGCCACAGTCGTTTTCAGATAGCCCTCAATGCAAAGGCTCTAGACGGAAATATTGGTGTGAGAGCTAATTCAATCAAGGAAACACTGCATGTTGGTGAAGGGCATATTGAAGAAGGATCAGCCGAGTGGTTCTTGTGGGAGAACAACTCCATTTGGCTCACTAACTTCACACACCATCAGGCTTCCAAGCAGCTCTCAAGGAAACTCAGTTTTCACACTCTATGCTTAGTGCCCTTTGAGTGCATTATCTAGGAATGAACCTGGTAGAGCATCCCACACAAACGAATGCTCCACATGCGGGTTTCACATGCCACCAACTCCACATTCACAGGCAACTTCAGCGCCACAGCCGTTTTCAGATAGCCCTCAATGCAAAGCCTCTAGACGCAAATATTGGTGTGAGAGCTAATTCAATTCAAGGAAACACTGCATGTTGGTGAAGGGCATATTGAAGAAGGATCAGCCGAGTGGTTCTTGTGGGAGAACAACTCCATTTGGCTCACTAACTTCACACACCATCAGGCTTCCAAGCAGCTCTCAAGGAAACTCAGTTTTCACACTCTATTCTTATTGCCCTTTGAGTGCATTATCTAGGAATGAACATGGTAGAGCATCCCACATGTATGAATGCTCCACTTGCGGGTTTCACATGCCACCAACTCCACATTCACTGGCAACTTCAGAGCCACAGTCGTTTTCAGATAGCCCTCAATGCAAAGGCTCTAGACGCAAATATTGGTGTGAGAGCTAATTCAATCAAGGAAACACTGCATGTTGGTGAAGGGCATATTGAAGAAGGATCAGCCGAGTGGTTCTTGTGGGAGAACAACTCCATTTGGCTAACTAACTTCACACACCATCAGGCTTCCAAGCAGCTCTCAAGGAAACTCAGTTTTCACACTCTATGCTTAGTGCCCTTTGTATGGCTAGGACTGAAATGAACCTGGTAGAGCATCCCACACAAACGAATGCTCCACATGCGGGTTTCACATGCCACCAACTCCACATTCACAGGCAACTTCAGCGCCACAGCCGTTTTCAGATAGCCCTCAATGCAAAGGCTCTAGACGCAAATATTGGTGTGAGAGCTAATTCAATCAAGGAAACACTGCATGTTGGTGAAGGGCATATTGAAGAAGGATCAGCAGAGTGGTTCTTGTGGGAGAACAACTCCATTTGGCTCACTAACTTCACACACCATCAGGCTTCCAAGCAGCTCTCAAGGAAACTCAGTTTTTACACTCTATGCTTAGTGCCCTTTGAGTGCATTATATAGGAATGAACATGGTAGAGCATCCCACACTTACGAATGCTCCACATGCGGTTTTCACATGCCACCAACTCCACATTCACAGGCAACTTCAGCGCCACAGCCGTTTTCAGATAGTCCTCAATGCAAAGGCTCTAGACGCAAATATTGGTGTGAGAGCTAATTCAATCAAGGAAACACTGCATGTTGGTGAAGGGCATATTGAAGAAGGATCAGCCGAGTGGTTCTTGTGGTAGAACAACTCCATTTGGCTCACTAACTTCACACACCATCAGGCTTCCAAGCAGCTATCAAGGAAACTCAGTTTTCACACTCTATGCTTAGTGCCCTTTGTATGGCTAGGAGTGAAATGAACCTGGTTGAGCATCCCACACAAACGAATGCTCCACATGCGGGTTTCACATGCCACCAACTCCACATTCACAGGCAACTTCAGCGCCACAGCCGTTTTCAGATAGCCCTCAATGCAAAGGCTCTAGACGCAAATATTGGTGTGAGAGCTAATTCAATCAAGGAAACACTGCATGTTGGTGAAGGGCATATTGAAGAAGGATCAGCCGAGTGGTTCTTGTGGGAGAACAACTCCATTTGGCTCACTAACTTCACACACCATCAGGCTTCCAAGCAGCTCTCAAGGAAACTCAGTTTTCACACTCTATGCTTAGTGCCCTTTGAGTGCATTATCTAGGAATGAACCTGGTAGAGCATCCCACACAAATGAATGCTCCACATGCGGGTTTCACATGCCACCAACTCCACATTCACAGGCAACTTCAGCGCCACAGCCGTTTTCAGATAGCCCTCAATGCAAAGGCTCTAGATGCAAATATTGGTGTGAGAGCTAATTCAATCAAGAAATCACTGCATGTTGGTGAAGGGCATATTGAAGAAGGATCAGCCGAGTGGTTCTTGTGGGAGAACAACTCCATTTGGCTAACTAACTTCACACACCATCAGGCTTCCAAGCAGCTCTCAAGGAAACTCAGTTTTCACACTCTATTCTTATTGCCCTTTGAGTGCATTATCTAGGAATGAACCTGGTAGAGCATCCCACACAAACGAATGCTCCACATGTGGGTTTCACATGCCACCAACTCCACATTCACTGGCAACTTCAGCGCCACAGCCGTTTTCAGATAGCCCTCAATGCAAAGGCTCTAGACGCAAATATTGGTGTGAGAGCTAATTCAATCAAGGAAACACTGCATGTTGGTGAAGGGCATATTGAAGAAGGATCAGCCGAGTGGTTCTTGTGGGAGAACAACTCCATTTGGCTAACTAACTTCACACACCATCAGGCTTCCAAGCAGCTCTCAAGGAAACTCAGTTTTCACACTCTATTCTTATTGCCCTTTGAGTGCATTATCTAGGAATGAACCTGGTAGAGCATCCCACACAAACGAATGCTCCACATGCGGGTTTCACATGCCACCAACTCCACATTCACTGGCAACTTCAGCGCCACAGCCGTTTTCAGGTAGCCCTCAATGCAAAGGCTCTAGACGCAAATATTGGTGTGAGAGCTAATTCAATCAAGGAAACACTGCATGTTGGTGAAGGGCATATTGAAGAAGGATCAGCCGAGTGGTTCTTGTGGGAGAACAACTCCATTTGGCACACGAACGTCACACACCATCAGGCTTCCAAGCAGCTCTCAAGGAAACTCAGTTTTCACACTCTATTCTTAGTGCCCTATGAGTGCCTAGGACTGAAATGAAGCTTGGAGAGCATCCCACATAAACGAATGCTCCACATGCGGGTTTCACATGCCACCAACTCCACATTCACAGGCAACTTCAGCGCCACAGCCGTTTTCAGATAGCCCTCAATGCAAAGGCTCTAGACGCAAATATTGGTGTGAGAGCTAATTCAATCAAGGAAACACTGCATGTTGGTGAAGGGCATATTGAAGAAGGATCAGCCGAGTGGTTCTTGTGGGAGAACAACTCCATAGGATTCACTAACTTCACACACCATCAGGCTTCCAAACAGCTCTCAAGGAAACTCAGGTTTCACACTCTATGCTTAGTGCCCTTTGAGTGCATTATCTAGGAATGAACCTGGTAGAGCATCCCACACAAACGAATGCTCCACATGCGGGTTTCACATGCCACCAACTCCACATTCACAGGCAACTTCAGCGCCACAGCCGTTTTCAGATAGCCCTCAATGCAAAGGCTCTAGACGCAAATATTGGTGTGAGAGCTAATTCAATCAAGGAAACACTGCATGTTGGTGAAGGGCATATTGAAGAAGGATCAGCCGAGTGGTTCTTGTGGGAGAACAACTCCATTTGGCTCACTAACTTCACACACCATCAGGCTTCCAAGCAGCTCTCAAGGAAACTCAGTTTTCACACTCTATGCTTAGTGCCCTTTGAGTGCATTATCTAGGAATGAACCTGGTAGAGCATCCCACACAAACGAATGCTCCACATGCGGGTTTCACATGCCACCAACTCCACATTCACAGGCAACTTCAGCGCCACAGCCGTTTTCGGATAGCCCTCAATGCAAAGCCTCTAGACGCAAATATTGGTGTGAGAGCTAATTCAATCAAGGAAACACTGCATGTTGGTGAAGGGCATATTGAAGAAGGATCAGCCGAGTGGTTCTTGTGGGAGAACAACTCCATTTGGCTCACTAACTTCACACACCATCAGGCTTCCAAGCAGCTCTCAAGGAAACTCAGTTTTCACACTCTATGCTTAGTGCCCTTTGTATGGCTAGGACTGAAATGAACCTGGTAGAGCATCCCACACAAACGAATGCTCCACATGCGGGTTTCACATGCCACCAACTCCACATTCACAGGCAACTTCAGCGCCACAGCCGTTTTCAGATAGCCCTCAATGCAAAGGCTCTAGACGCAAATATTGGTGTGAGAGCTAATTCAATCAAGGAAACACTGCATGTTGGTGAAGGGCATATTGAAGAAGGATCAGCAGAGTGGTTCTTGTGGGAGAACAACTCCATTTGGCTCACTAACTTCACACACCATCAGGCTTCCAAGCAGCTCTCAAGGAAACTCAGTTTTTACACTCTATGCTTAGTGCCCTTTGAGTGCATTATCTAGGAATGAACATGGTAGAGCATCCCACACTTACGAATGCTCCACATGCGGTTTTCACATGCCACCAACTCCACATTCACAGGCAACTTCAGCGCCACAGCCGTTTTCAGATAGTCCTCAATGCAAAGGCTCTAGACGCAAATATTGGTGTGAGAGCTAATTCAATCAAGGAAACACTGCATGTTGGTGAAGGGCATATTGAAGAAGGATCAGCCGAGTGGTTCTTGTGGTAGAACAACTCCATTTGGCTCACTAACTTCACACACCATCAGGCTTCCAAGCAGCTATCAAGGAAACTCAGTTTTCACACTCTATGCTTAGTGCCCTTTGTATGGCTAGGAGTGAAATGAACCTGGTTGAGCATCCCACACAAACGAATGCTCCACATGCGGGTTTCACATGCCACCAACTCCACATTCACAGGCAACTTCAGCACCACAGCCGTTTTCAGATAGCCCTCAATGCAAAGGCTCTAGACGCAAATATTGGTGTGAGAGCTAATTCAATCAAGGAAACACTGCATGTTGGTGAAGGGCATATTGAAGAAGGATCAGCCGAGTGGTTCTTGTGGGAGAACAACTCCATTTGGCTCACTAACTTCACACACCATCAGGCTTCCAAGCAGCTCTCAAGGAAACTCAGTTTTCACACTCTATGCTTAGTGCCCTTTGAGTGCATTATCTAGGAATGAACCTGGTAGAGCATCCCACACAAATGAATGCTCCACATGCGGGTTTCACATGCCACCAACTCCACATTCACAGGCAACTTCAGCGCCACAGCCGTTTTCAGATAGCCCTCAATGCAAAGGCTCTAGATGCAAATATTGGTGTGAGAGCTAATTCAATCAAGAAATCACTGCATGTTGGTGAAGGGCATATTGAAGAAGGATCAGCCGAGTGGTTCTTGTGGGAGAACAACTCCATTTGGCTAACTAACTTCACACACCATCAGGCTTCCAAGCAGCTCTCAAGGAAACTCAGTTTTCACACTCTATTCTTATTGCCCTTTGAGTGCATTATCTAGGAATGAACCTGGTAGAGCATCCCACACAAACGAATGCTCCACATGTGGGTTTCACATGCCACCAATTCCACATTCACTGGCAACTTCAGCGCCACAGCCGTTTTCAGATAGCCCTCAATGCAAAGGCTCTAGACGCAAATATTGGTGTGAGAGCTAATTCAATCAAGGAAACACTGCATGTTGGTGAAGGGCATATTGAAGAAGGATCAGCCGAGTGGTTCTTGTGGGAGAACAACTCCATTTGGCACACGAACGTCACACACCATCAGGCTTCCAAGCAGCTCTCAAGGAAACTCAGTTTTCACACTCTATTCTTAGTGCCCTTTGTATGGCTAGGACTGAAATGAAGCTTGGAGAGCATCCCACACAAACGAATGCTCCACATGCGGGTTTCACATGCCACCAACTCCACATTCACAGGCAACTTCAGCGCCACAGCCGTTTTCAGATAGCCCTCAATGCAAAGGCTCTAGACGCAAATATTGGTGTGAGAGCTAATTCAATCAAGGAAACACTGCATGTTGGTGAAGGGCATATTGAAGAAGGATCAGCCGAGTGGTTCTTGTGGGAGAACAACTCCATTTGGCTCTCTAACTTCACACACCATCAGGCTTCCAAGCAGCTCTCAAGGAAACTCAGTTTTCACACTCTATGCTTAGTGCCCTTTGTATGGCTAGGACTGAAATGAACCTGGTAGAGCATCCCACACAAACGAATGCTCCACATGCGGGTTTCACATGCCACCAACTCCACATTCACAGGCAACTTCAGCGCCACAGCCGTTTTCAGATAGCCCTCAATGCAAAGGCTCTAGACGCAAATATTGGTGTGAGAGCTAATTCAATCAAGGAAACACTGCATGTTGGTGAAGGGCATATTGAAGAAGGATCAGCCGAGTGGTTCTTGTGGGAGAACAACTCCATTTGGCTCACTAACTTCACACACCATCAGGCTTCCAAACAGCTCTCAAGGAAACTCAGTTTTCACACTCTATGCTTAGTGCCCTTTGAGTGCATTATCTAGGAATGAACATGGTAGAGCATCCCACACAAACGAATGCTCCACATGCGGGTTTCACATGCCACCAACTCCACATTCACAGGCAACTTCAGCGCCACAGCCGTTTTCAGATAGCCCTCAATGCAAAGGCTCTAGACGCAAATATTGGTGTGAGAGCTAATTCAATCAAGGAAACACTGCATGTTGGTGAAGGGCATATTGAAGAAGGATCAGCCGAGTGGTTCTTGTGGGAGAACAACTCCATTTGGCTCACTAACTTCACACACCATCAGGCTTCCAAGCAGCTCTCAAGGAAACTCAGTTTTCACACTCTATGCTTAGTGCCCTTTGAGTGCATTATCTAGGAATGAACCTGGTAGAGCATCCCACACGTACGAATGCTCCACATGCGGGTTTCACATGCCACCAACTCCACATTCACAGGCAACTTCAGCGCCACAGTCGTTTTCAGATAGCCCTCAATGCAAAGGCTCTAGACGGAAATATTGGTGTGAGAGCTAATTCAATCAAGGAAACACTGCATGTTGGTGAAGGGCATATTGAAGAAGGATCAGCCGAGTGGTTCTTGTGGGAGAACAACTCCATTTGGCTCACTAACTTCACACACCATCAGGCTTCCAACCAGCTCTCAAGGAAACTCAGTTTTCACACTCTATTCTTATTGCCCTTTGAGTGCATTATCTAGGAATTAACATGGTAGAGCATCCCACACGTACGAATGCTCCACTTGCGGGTTTCACATGCCACCAACTCCACATTCACTGGCAACTTCAGCGCCACAGTCGTTTTCAGATAGCCCTCAATGCAAAGGCTCTAGACGCAAATATTGGTGTGAGAGCTAATTCAATCAAGGAAACACTGCATGTTGGTGAAGGGCATATTGAAGAAGGATCAGCCGAGTGGTTCTTGTGGGAGAACAACTCCATTTGGCTAACTAACTTCACACACCATCAGGCTTCCAAGCAGCTCTCAAGGAAACTCAGTTTTCACACTTTATGCTTAGTGCCCTTTGAGTGCATTATCTAGGAATGAACCTGGTAGAGCATCCCACACAAACGAATGCTCCACATGCGGGTTTCACATGCCACCAACTCCACATTCACAGGCAACTTCAGCGCCACAGCCGTTTTCAGATAGCCCTCAATGCAAAGGCTCTAGACGCAAATATTGGTGTGAGAGCTAGTTCAATCAAGGAAACACTGCATGTTGGTGAAGGGCATATTGAAGAAGGATCAGCCGAGTGGTTCTTGTGGGAGAACAACTCCATTTGGCTCACTAACTTCACACACCATTAGGCTTCCAAGCAGCTCTCAAGGAAACTCAGTTTTCACACTCTATGCTTAGTGCCCTTTGAGTGCCTAGGACTGAAATGAAGCTTGGAGAGCATCCCACACAAACGAATGCTCCACATGCGGGTTTCACATGCCACCAACTCCACATTCACAGGCAACTTCAGCGCCACAGCCGTTTTCAGATAGCCCTCAATGCAAAGGCTCTAGACGCAAATATTGGTGTGAGAGCTAATTCAATCAAGGAAACACTGCATGTTGGTGAAGGGCATATTGAAGAAGGATCAGCCGAGTGGTTCTTGTGGGAGAACAACTCCATATGGCTCACTAACTTCACACACCATCAGGCTTCCAAGCAGCTCTCAAGGAAACTCAGTTTTCACACTCTATGCTTAGTGCCCTTTTTATGGCTAGGACTGAAATGAAGCTTGGAGAGCATCCCACACAAACGAATGCTCCACATGCGGGTTTCACATGCCACCAACCCCACATTCACAGGCAACTTCAGCGCCACAGCCGTTTTCAGATAGCCCTCAATGCAAAGGCTCTAGACGCAAATATTGGTGTGAGAGCTAATTCAATCAAGGAAACACTGCATGTTGGTGAAGGGCATATTGAAGAAGCATCAGCCGAGTGGTTCTTGTGGGAGAACAACTCCATTTGGCTCACTAACTTCACACACCATCAGGCTTCCAACCAGCTCTCAAGGAAACTCAGTTTTCACACTCTACGCTTAGTGCGCTTTGAGTTCCTAGGACTGAAATGAAGCTGGGAGACCATCCCACATAAACGAATGCTCCACATGCGGGTTTCACATGCCACCAACTCCACATTCACAGGCAACTTCAGCGCCACAGCCGTTTTCAGATAGCCCTCAATGCAAAGGCTCTAGACGCAAATATTGGTGTGAGAGCTAATTCAATCAAGGAAACACTGCATGTTGGTGAAGGGCATATTGAAGAAGGATCAGCCGAGTGGTTCTTGTGGGAGAACAACTCCATTTGGCTCACTAACTTCACACACCATCAGGCTTCCAAGCAGCTCTCAAGGAAACTCAGTTTTCACACTCTATGCTTAGTGCATTTGAGTGCATTATCTAGGAATGAACCTGGTAGAGCATCCCACACAAACGAATGCTCCACATGCGGGTTTCACATGCCACCAACTCCACATTCACAGGCAACTTCAGCGCCACAGCCGTTTTCAGATAGCCCTCAATGCAAAGGCTCTAGACGCAAATATTGGTGTGAGAGCTAATTCAATCAAGGAAACACTGCATGTTGGTGAAGGGCATATTGAAGAAGAATCAGCCGAGTGGTTCTTGTGGGAGAACAACTCCATTTGGCACACTAACTTCACACACCATCAGGCTTTCAAGCAGCTCTCAAGGAAACTCAGTTTTCACACTCTATGCTTAGTGCCCTATGAGTGCCTAGGACTGAAATGAAGCTTGGAGAGCATCCCACACGTACGAATGCTCCACTTGCGGGTTTCACATGCCACCAACTCCACATTCACAGGCAACTTCAGCGCCACAGCCGTTTTCAGATAGCCCTCAATGCAAAGCCTCTAGACGCAAATATTGGTGTGAGAGCTAATTCAATCAAGGAAACACTGCATGTTGGTGAAGGGCATATTGAAGAAGGATCAGCCGAGTGGTTCTTGTGGGAGAACAACTCCATTTGGCTCACTAACTTCACACACCATCAGGCTTCCAAGCAGCTCTCAAGGAAACTCAGTTTTCACACGCTATGCTTAGTGCCCTTTGTATGGCTAGGACTGAAATGAACCTGGTAGAGCATCCCACACAAACGAATGCTCCACATGCGGGTTTCACATGCCACCAACTCCACATTCACAGGCAACTTCAGCGCCACAGCCGTTTTCAGATAGCCCTCAATGCAAAGGCTCTAGACGCAAATATTGGTGTGAGAGCTAATTCAATCAAGGAAACACTGCATGTTGGTGAAGGGCATATTGAAGAAGGATCAGCCGAGTGGTTCTTGTGGGAGAACAACTCTATTTGGCTCACTAACTTCACACACCATCAGGCTTCCAAGCAGCTCTAAAGGAAACTCAGTTTTCACACTCTATGCTTAGGGCCCTTTGAGTGCATTATCTAGGAATGAACCTAGTAGAGCATCCCACACAAATGAATGCTCCACATGCGGGTTTCACATGCCACCAACTCCACATTCACAGGCAACTTCAGCGCCACAGCCGTTTTCAGATAGCCCTCAATGCAAAGGCTCTAGATGCAAATATTGGTGTGAGAGCTAATTCAATCAAGAAAACACTGCATGTTGGTGAAGGGCATATTGAAGAAGGATCAGCCGAGTGGTTCTTGTGGGAGAACAACTCCATTTGGCTCACTAACTTCACACACCATCAGGCTTCCAAGCAGCTCTCAAGGAAACTCAGTTTTCACACTCTATTCTTATTGCCCTTTGAGTGCATTATGTAGGAATGAACCTGGTAGAGCATCCCACACAAACGAATGCTCCACATGCGGGTTTCACATGCCACCAACTCCACATTCACAGGCAACTTCAGCGCCACAGCCGTTTTCAGATAGCCCTCAATGCAAAGGCTCTAGACGCAAATATTGGTGTGAGAGCTAATTCAATCAAGGAAACACTGCATGTTGGTGAAGGGCATATTGAAGAAGGATCAGCCGAGTGGTTCTTGTGGGAGAACAACTCCATTTGGCTAACTAACTTCACACACCATCAGGCTTTCAAGCAGCTCTCAAGGAAACTCAGTTTTCACACTCTATGCTTAGTGCCCTATGAGTGCCTAGGACTGAAATGAAGCTTGGAGAGCATCCCACACGTACGAATGCTCCACTTGCGGGTTTCACATGCCACCAACTCCACATTCACAGGCAACTTCAGCGCCACAGCCGTTTTCAGATAGCCCTCAATGCAAAGCCTCTAGACGCAAATATTGGTGTGAGAGCTAATTCAATCAAGGAAACACTGCATGTTGGTGAAGGGCATATTGAAGAAGGATCAGCCGAGTGGTTCTTGTGGGAGAACAACTCCATTTGGCTCACTAACTTCACACACCATCAGGCTTCCAAGCAGCTCTCAAGGAAACTCAGTTTTCACACGCTATGCTTAGTGCCCTTTGTATGGCTAGGACTGAAATGAACCTGGTAGAGCATCCCACACAAACGAATGCTCCACATGCGGGTTTCACATGCCACCAACTCCACATTCACAGGCAACTTCAGCGCCACAGCCGTTTTCAGATAGCCCTCAATGCAAAGGCTCTAGACGCAAATATTGGTGTGAGAGCTAATTCAATCAAGGAAACACTGCATGTTGGTGAAGGGCATATTGAAGAAGGATCAGCCGAGTGGTTCTTGTGGGAGAACAACTCTATTTGGCTCACTAACTTCACACACCATCAGGCTTCCAAGCAGCTCTCAAGGAAACTCAGTTTTCACACTCTATGCTTAGGGCCCTTTGAGTGCATTATCTAGGAATGAACCTGGTAGAGCATCCCACACAAATGAATGAACCACATGCGGGTTTCACATGCCACCAACTCCACATTCACAGGCAACTTCAGCGCCACAGCCGTTTTCAGATAGCCCTCAATGCAAAGGCTCTAGATGCAAATATTGGTGTGAGAGCTAATTCAATCAAGAAAACACTGCATGTTGGTGAAGGGCATATTGAAGAAGGATCAGCCGAGTGGTTCTTGTGGGAGAACAACTCCATTTGGCTCACTAACTTCACACACCATCAGGCTTCCAAGCAGCTCTCAAGGAAACTCAGTTTTCACACTCTATTCTTATTGCCCTTTGAGTGCATTATGTAGGAATGAACCTGGTAGAGCATCCCACACAAACGAATGCTCCACATGCGGGTTTCACATGCCACCAACTCCACATTCACTGGCAACTTCAGCGCCACAGCCGTTTTCAGATAGCCCTCAATGCAAAGGCTCTAGACGCAAATATTGGTGTGAGAGCTAATTCAATCAAGGAAACACTGCATGTTGGTGAAGGGCATATTGAAGAAGCATCAGCCGAGTGGTTCTTGTGGGAGAACAACTCCATTTGGCACACTAACGTCACACACTATCAGGCTTCCAAGCAGCTCTCAAGGAAACTCAGTTTTCACACTCTATTCATAGTGCCCTATGAGTGCCTAGGACTGAAATGAAGCTTGGAGAGCATCCCACATAAACGAATGCTCCACATGCGGGTTTCACATGCCACCAACTCCACATTCACAGGCAACTTCAGCGCCACAGCCGTTTTCAGAGAGCCCTCAATGCAAAGGCTCTAGACGCAAATATTGGTGTGAGAGCTAATTCAATCAAGGAAACACTGCATGTTGGTGAAGGGCATATTGAAGAAGGATCAGCCGAGTGGTTCTTGTGGGAGAACAACTCCATTTGGCTCACTAACTTCACACACCATCAGGCTTCCAAGCAGCTCTCAAGGAAACTCAGTTTTCACACTCTATGCTTAGTGCCCTTTGTATGGCTAGGACTGAAATGAACCTGGTAGAGCATCCCACACAAACGAATGCTCCACATGCGGGTTTCACATGCCACCAACTCCACATTCACAGAAAACTTCAGCGCCACAGCCGTTTTCAGATAGCCCTCAATGCAAAGGCTCTAGACGCAAATATTGGTGTGAGAGCTAATTCAATCAAGGAAACACTGCATGTTGGTGAAGGGCATATTGAAGAAGCATCAGCCGAGTGGTTCTTGTGGGAGAACAACTCCATTTGGCTAACTGACTTCACACACCATCAGGCTTCCAAACAGCTTTCAAGGAAACTCAGTTTTCACACTCTATGCTTAGTGCCCTTTGAGTGCATTATCTAGGAATGAACATGGTAGATCATCCCACACAAACGAATGCTCCACATGCGGGTTTCACATGCCACCAACTCCACATTCACAGGCAACTTCAGCGCCACAGCCGTTTTCAGAGAGCCCTCAATGCAAAGGCTCTAGACGGAAATATTGGTGTGAGAGCTAATTCAATCAAGGAAACACTGCATGTTGGTGAAGGGCATATTGAAGAAGGATCAGCCGAGTGGTTCTTGTGGGAGAACAACTCCATTTGGCTCACTAACTTCACACACCATCAGGCTCCCAAACAGCTCTCAAGGAAACTCAGGTTTCACACTCTATGCTTAGTGCCCTTTGAGTGCATTATCTAGGAATGAACATGGTAGAGCATCCCACACAAACGAATGCTCCACATGCGGGTTTCACATGCCACCAACTCCACATTCACAGGCAACTTCAGCGCCACAGCCTTTTTCAGATAGCCCTCAATGCAAAGCCTCTAGACGCAAATATTGGTGTGAGAGCTAATTCAATCAAGGAAACACTGCATGTTGGTGAAGGGCATATTGAAGAAGGATCAGCCAAGTGGTTCTTGTGGGAGAACAACTCCATTTGGCTCACTAACTTCACACACCATCAGGCTTCCAAACAGCTCTCAAGGAAACTCAGTTTTCACACTCTATGCTTAGTGCCCTTTGAGTGCATTATCTAGGAATGAACCTGGTAGAGTATCCCACACAAACGAATGCTCCACATGTGGGTTTCACATGCCACCAACTCCACATTCACAGGCAACTTCAGCGCCACAGCCGTTTTCAGATAGCCCTCAATGCAAAGCCTCTAGACGCAAATATTGGTGTGAGAGCTAATTCAATTCAAGGAAACACTGCATGTTGGTGAAGGGCATATTGAAGAAGGATCAGCCGAGTGGTTCTTGTGGGAGAACAACTCCATTTGGCTCACTAACTTCACACACCATCAGGCTTCCAAGCAGCTCTCAAGGAAACTCAGTTTTCACACTCTATTCTTATTGCCCTTTGAGTGCATTATCTAGGAATGAACATGGTAGAGCATCCCACATGTACGAATGCTCCACTTGCGGGTTTCACATGCCACCAACTCCACATTCACAGGCAACTTCAGCGCCACAGTCGTTTTCAGATAGCCCTCAATGCAAAGGCTCTAGACGCAAATATTGGTGTGAGAGCTAATTCAATCAAGGAAACACTGCATGTTGGTGAAGGGCATATTGAAGAAGGATCAGCCGAGTGGTTCTTGTGGGAGAACAACTCCATTTGGCGAACTAACTTCACACACCATCAGGCTTCCAAGCAGCTCTCAAGGAAACTCAGTTTTCTCACGCTATGCTTAGTGCCCTTTGTATGGCTAGGACTGAAATGAACCTGGTAGAGCATCCCACACAAACGAATGCTCCACATGCGGGTTTCACATGCCACCAACTCCACATTCACAGGCTACTTCAGCGCCACAGCCGTTTTCAGATAGCCCTCAATGCAAAGGCTCTAGACGCAAATATTGGTGTGAGAGCTAATTCAATCAAGGAAACACTGCATGTTGGTGAAGGGCATATTGAAGAAGGATCAGCCGAGTGGTTCTTGTGGGAGAACAACTCTATTTGGCTCACTAACTTCACACACCATCAGGCTTCCAAGCAGCTCTCAAGGAAACTCAGTTTTCACACTCTATGCTTAGGGCCCTTTGAGTGCATTATCTAGGAATGAACCTGGTAGAGCATCCCACACAAATGAATGAACCACATGCGGGTTTCACATGCCACCAACTCCACATTCACAGGCAACTTCAGCGCCACAGCCGTTTTCAGATAGCCCTCAATGCAAAGGCTCTAGATGCAAATATTGGTGTGAGAGCTAATTCAATCAAGAAAACACTGCATGTTGGTGAAGGGCATATTGAAGAAGGATCAGCCGAGTGGTTCTTGTGGGAGAACAACTCCATTTGGCTCACTAACTTCACACACCATCAGGCTTCCAAGCAGCTCTCAAGGAAACTCAGTTTTCACACTCTATTCTTATTGCCCTTTGAGTGCATTATGTAGGAATGAACCTGGTAGAGCATCCCACACAAACGAATGCTCCACATGCGGGTTTCACATGCCACCAACTCCACATTCACTGGCAACTTCAGCGCCACAGCCGTTTTCAGATAGCCCTCAATGCAAAGGCTCTAGACGCAAATATTGGTGTGAGAGCTAATTCAATCAAGGAAACACTGCATGTTGGTGAAGGGCATATTGAAGAAGCATCAGCCGAGTGGTTCTTGTGGGAGAACAACTCCATTTGGCACACTAACGTCACACACTATCAGGCTTCCAAGCAGCTCTCAAGGAAACTCAGTTTTCACACTCTATTCATAGTGCCCTATGAGTGCCTAGGACTGAAATGAAGCTTGGAGAGCATCCCACATAAACGAATGCTCCACATGCGGGTTTCACATGCCACCAACTCCACATTCACAGGCAACTTCAGCGCCACAGCCGTTTTCAGAGAGCCCTCAATGCAAAGGCTCTAGACGCAAATATTGGTGTGAGAGCTAATTCAATCAAGGAAACACTGCATGTTGGTGAAGGGCATATTGAAGAAGGATCAGCCGAGTGGTTCTTGTGGGAGAACAACTCCATTTGGCTCACTAACTTCACACACCATCAGGCTTCCAAGCAGCTCTCAAGGAAACTCAGTTTTCACACTCTATGCTTAGTGCCCTTTGTATGGCTAGGAGTGAAATGAACCTGGTAGAGCATCCCACACAAACGAATGCTCCACATGCGGGTTTCACATGCCACCAACTCCACATTCACAGAAAACTTCAGCGCCACAGCCGTTTTCAGATAGCCCTCAATGCAAAGGCTCTAGACGCAAATATTGGTGTGAGAGCTAATTCAATCAAGGAAACACTGCATGTTGGTGAAGGGCATATTGAAGAAGGATCAGCCGAGTGGTTCTTGTGGGAGAACAACTCCATTTGGCTAACTAACTTCACACACCATCAGGCTTCCAAACAGCTTTCAAGGAAACTCAGTTTTCACACTCTATGCTTAGTGCCCTTTGAGTGCATTATCTAGGAATGAACATGGTAGATCATCCCACACAAACGAATGCTCCACATGCGGGTTTCACATGCCACCAACTCCACATTCACAGGCAACTTCAGCGCCACAGCCGTTTTCAGAGAGCCCTCAATGCAAAGGCTCTAGACGGAAATATTGGTGTGAGAGCTAATTCAATCAAGGAAACACTGCATGTTGGTGAAGGGCATATTGAAGAAGGATCAGCCGAGTGGTTCTTGTGGGAGAACAACTCCATTTGGCTCACTAACTTCACACACCATCAGGCTTCCAAGCAGCTCTCAAGGAAACTCAGTTTTCACACTCTATTCTTATTGCCCTTTGAGTGCATTATCTAGGAATGAACATGGTAGAGCATCCCACATGTACGAATGCTCCACTTGCGGGTTTCACATGCCACCAACTCCACATTCACAGGCAACTTCAGCGCCACAGCCGTTTTCAGATAGCCCTCAATGCAAAGGCTCTAGACGCAAATATTGGTGTGAGAGCTAATTCAATCAAGGAAACACTGCATGTTGGTGAAGGGCATATTGAAGAAGGATCAGCCGAGTGGTTCTTGTGGGAGAACAACTCCATTTGGCGAACTAACTTCACACACCATCAGGCTTCCAAGCAGCTCTCAAGGAAACTCAGTTTTCACACTCTATGCTTAGTGCCCTTTGTATGGATAGGACTGAAATGAACCTGGTAGAGCATCCCACACAAACGAATGCTCCACATGCGGGTTTCACATGCCACCAACTCCACATTCACAGGCAACTTCAGCGCCACAGCCGTTTTCAGATAGCCCTCAATGCAAAGGCTCTAGACGCAAATATTGGTGTGAGAGCTAATTCAATCAAGGAAACACTGCATGTTGGTGAAGGGCATATTGAAGAAGGATCAGCAGAGTGGTTCTTGTGGGAGAACAACTCCATTTGGCTCACTAACTTCACACACCATCAGGCTTCCAAGCAGCTCTCAAGGAAACTCAGTTTTTACACTCTATGCTTAGTGCCCTTTGAGTGCATTATCTAGGAATGAACATGGTAGAGCATCCCACACTTACGAATGCTCCACATGCGGTTTTCACATGCCACCAACTCCACATTCACAGGCAACTTCAGCGCCACAGCCGTTTTCAGATAGTCCTCAATGCAAAGGATCTAGACGCAAATATTGGTGTGAGAGCTAATTCAATCAAGGAAACACTGCATGTTGGTGAAGGGCATATTGAAGAAGGATCAGCCGAGTGGTTCTTGTGGGAGAACAACTCCATTTGGCTCACTAACTTCACACACCATCAGGCTTCCAAGCAGCTATCAAGGAAACTCAGTTTTCACACTCTATGCTTAGTGCCCTTTGTATGGCTAGGAGTGAAATGAACCTGGTAGAGCATCCCACACAAACGAATGCTCCACATGCGGGTTTCACATGCCACCAACTCCACATTCACAGGCAACTTCAGCGCCACAGCCGTTTTCAGATAGCCCTCAATGCAAAGGCTCTAGACGCAAATATTGGTGTGAGAGCTAATTCAATCAAGGAAACACTGCATGTTGGTGAAGGGCATATTGAAGAAGGATCAGCCGAGTGGTTCTTGTGGGAGAACAACTCCATTTGGCTCACTAACTTCACACACCATCAGGCTTCCAAGCAGCTCTCAAGGAAACTCAGTTTTTACACTCTATGCTTAGTGCCCTTTGAGTGCATTATCTAGGAATGAACATGGTAGAGCATCCCACACTTACGAATGCTCCACATGCGGTTTTCACATGCCACCAACTCCACATTCACAGGCAACTTCAGCGCCACAGCCGTTTTCAGATAGTCCTCAATGCAAAGGATCTAGACGCAAATATTGGTGTGAGAGCTAATTCAATCAAGGAAACACTGCATGTTGGTGAAGGGCATATTGAAGAAGGATCAGCCGAGTGGTTCTTGTGGGAGAACAACTCCATTTGGCTCACTAACTTCACACACCATCAGGCTTCCAAGCAGCTATCAAGGAAACTCAGTTTTCACACTCTATGCTTAGTGCCCTTTGTATGGCTAGGAGTGAAATGAACCTGGTAGAGCATCCCACACAAACGAATGCTCCACATGCGGGTTTCACATGCCACCAACTCCACATTCACAGGCAACTTCAGCACCACAGCCGTTTTCAAATAGCCCTCAATGCAAAGGCTCTAGACGCAAATATTGGTGTGAGAGCTAATTCAATCAAGGAAACACTGCATGTTGGTGAAGGGCATATTGAAGAAGGATCAGCCGAGTGGTTCTTGTGGGAGAACAACTCCATTTGGCTCACTAACTTCACACACCATCAGGCTTCCAACCAGCTCTCAAGGAAACTCAGTTTTCACACTCTATGCTTAGTGCCCTTTGAGTGCATTATCTAGGAATGAACCTGGTAGAGCATCCCACACAAATGAATGCTCCACATGCGGGTTTCACATGCCACCAACTCCACATTCACAGGCAACTTCAGCGCCACAGCCGTTTTCAGATAGCCCTCAATGCAAAGGCTCTAGATGCAAATATTGGTGTGAGAGCTAATTCAATCAAGAAAACACTGCATGTTGGTGAAGGGCATATTGAAGAAGGATCAGCCGAGTGGTTCTTGTGGGAGAACAACTCCATTTGGCACACGAACGTCACACACCATCAGGCTTCCAAGCAGCTCTCAAGGAAACTCAGTTTTCACACTCTATTCTTAGTGCCCTATGAGTGCCTAGGACTGAAATGAAGCTTGGTCAGCATCCCACACAAACGAATGCTCCACATGCGGGTTTCACATGCCACCAACTCCACATTCACAGGCAACTTCAGCGCCACAGCCGTTTTCAGATAGCCCTCAATGCAAAGCCTCTAGACGCAAATATTGGTGTGAGAGCTAATTCAATCAAGGAAACACTGCATGTTGGTGAAGGGCATATTGAAGAAGGATCAGCCGAGTGGTTCTTGTGGGAGAACAACTCCATTTGGCTCACTAACTTCACACACCATCAGGCTTCCAAGCAGCTCTCAAGGAAACTCAGTTTTCACACTCTATGCTTAGTGCCCTTTGTATGGCTAGGACTGAAATGAACCTGGTAGAGCATCCCACACAAACGAATGCTCCACATGCGGGTTTCACATGCCACCAACTCCACATTCACAGGCAACTTCAGCGCCACAGCCGTTTTCAGATAGCCCTCAATGCAAAGGCTCTAGACGGAAATATTGGTGTGAGAGCTAATTCAATCAAGGAAACACTGCATGTTGGTGAAGGGCATATTGAAGAAGGATCAGCCGAGTGGTTCTTGTGGGAGAACAACTCCATTTGGCTCACTAACTTCACACACCATCAGGCTTCCAAACAGCTCTCAAGGAAACTCAGTTTTCACACTCTATGCTTAGTGCCCTTTGAGTGCATTATCTAGGAATGAACATGGTAGAGCATCCCACACAAACGAATGCTCCACATGCGGGTTTCACATGCCACCAACTCCACATTCACAGGCAACTTCAGCGCCACAGCCGTTTTCAGATAGCCCTCAATGCAAAGGCTCTAGACGCAAATATTGGTGTGAGAGCTAATTCAATCAAGGAAACACTGCATGTTGGTGAAGGGCATATTGAAGAAGGATCAGCCGAGTGGTTCTTGTGGGAGAACAACTCCATTTGGCTCACTAACTTCACACACCATCAGGCTTCCAAGCAGCTCTCAAGGAAACTCAGTTTTCACACTCTATGCTTAGTGCCCTTTTTATGGCTAGGAATGAAATGAACCTGGTAGAGCATCCCACACAAACGAATGCTCCACATGCGGGTTTCACATGCCTCCAACTCCACATTCACAGGCAACTTCAGCGCCACAGCCGTTTTCAGATAGCCCTCAATGCAAAGGCTCTAGACGGAAATATTGGTGTGAGAGCTAATTCAATCAAGGAAACACTGCATGTTGGTGAAGGGCATATTGAAGAAGGATCAGCCGAGTGGTTCTTGTGGGAGAACAACTCCATTTGGCTCACTAACTTCACACACCACCAGGCTTCCAAGCAGCTCTCAAGGAAACTCAGTTTTCACACTCTATGCTTAGTGCCCTTTGAGTGCATTATCTAGGAATGAACCTGGTAGAGCATCCCACACAAACGAATGCTCCACATGCGGGTTTCACATGCCACCAACTCCACATTCACAGGCTACTTCAGCGCCACAGCCGTTTTCAGATAGCCCTCAATGCAAAGGCTCCAGACGCAAATATTGGTGTGAGAGCTAATTCAATCAAGGAAACACTGCATGTTGGTGAAGGGCATATTGAAGAAGGATCAGCCGAGTGGTTCTTGTGGGAGAACAACTCCATTTGGCTCACTAACTTCACACACCATCAGGCTTCCAAGCAGCTCTCAAGGAAACTCAGTTTTCACACTCTATGCTTAGTGCCCTTTGAGTGCATTATCTAGGAATGAACCTGGTAGAGCATCCCACACAAACGAATGCTCCACATGCGGGTTTCACATGCCACCAACTCCACATTCACAGGCAACTTCAGCGCCACAGCCGTTTTCAGATAGCCCTCAAAGCAAAGGCTCTAGACGCAAATATTGGTGTGAGAGCTAATTCAATCAAGGAAACACTGCATGTTGGTGAAGGGCATATTGAAGAAGAATCAGCCGAGTGGTTCTTGTGGGAGAACAACTCCATTTGGCTCACTAACCTCACACCATCAGGCTTCCAAGCAGCTCTCAAGGAAACTCAGTTTTCACACTTTATGCTTAGTGATCTTTGTGTGCCTAGGACTGAAATGAAGCTTGGTAGAGCATCCCACACAAACGAATGCTCCACATGCGGGTTTCACATGCCACCAACTCCACATTCACAGGCAACTTCAGCGCCACAGCCGTTTTCAGATAGCCCTCAATGCAAAGGCTCTAGACGCAAATATTGGTGTGAGAGCTAATTCAATCAAGGAAACACTGCATGTTGGTGAAGGGCATATTGAAGAAGGATCAGCCGAGTGGTTCTTGTGGGAGAACAACTCCATTTGGCTCACTAACTTCACACACCATCAGGCTTCCAAGCAGCTCTCAAGGAAACTCAGTTTTCACACTCTATGCTTAGTGCTCTTTGTGTGCCTAGGACTGAAATGAAGCTTGGTCAGCATCCCACACAAACGAATGCTCCACATGCGGGTTTCACATGCCACCAACTCCACATTCACAGGCAACTTCAGCGCCACAGCCGTTTTCAGAGAGCCCTCAATGCAAAGGCTCTAGACGCAAATATTGGTGTGAGAGCTAATTCAATCAAGGAAACACTGCATGTTGGTGAAGGGCATATTGAAGAAGGATCAGCCGAGTGGTTCTTGTGGGAGAACAACTCCATTTGGCTCACTAACTTCACACACCATCAGGCTTCCAAGCAGCTCTCAAGGAAACTCAGTTTTCACACTCTATGCTTAGTGCCCTTTGAGTGCATTATCTAGGAATGAACCTGGTAGAGCATCCCACACAAACGAATGCTCCACATGCGGGTTTCACATGCCACCAACTCCACATTCACAGGCAACTTCAGCGCCACAGCCGTTTTCAGATAGCCCTCAATGCAAAGGCTCTAGACGCAAATATTGGTGTGAGAGCTAATTCAATCAAGGAAACACTGCATGTTGGTAAAGGGCATATTGAAGAAGGATCAGCCGAGTGGTTCTTGTGGGAGAACAACTCCATTTGGCTCACTAACTTCACACACCATCAGGCTTCCAAGCAGCTCTCAAGGAAACTCAGTTTTCACACTCTATGCTTAGTGCCCTTTGAGTGCATTATCTAGGAATGAACCTGGTAGAGCATCCCACACAAACGAATGCTCCACATGCGGTTTTCACATGCCACCAACTCCACATTCACAGGCAACTTCAGCGCCACAGCCGTTTTCAGATAGCCCTCAATGCAAAGGCTCTAGACGCAAATATTGGTGTGAGAGCTAATTCAATCAAGGAACACTGCATGTTGGTGAAGGGCATATTGAAGAAGGATCAGCCGAGTGGTTCTTGTGGGAGAACAACTCCATTTGGCTCACTAACTTCACACACCATCAGGCTTCAAGCAGCTCTCAAGGAAACTCAGTTTTCACACTCTATTCTTATTGCCCTTTGAGTGCATTATCTAGGAATGAACCTGGTAGAGCATCCACACAAACGAATGCTCCACATGCGGGTTTCACATGCCACCAACTCCACATTCACAGGCAACTTCAGCGCCACAGCCATTTTCAGATAGCCTCAATGCAAAGGCTCTAGACGCAAATATTGGTGTGAGAGCTAATTCAATCAAGAAAACACTGCATGTTGGTGAAGGGCATATTGAAGAAGGATCAGCCGAGTGGTTCTTGTGGGAGAACAACTCCATTTGGCTCACTAACTTCACACACCATCAGGCTTCCAAGCAGCTCTCAAGGAAACTCAGTTTTCACACTCTATGCTTAGTGCCCTTTGAGTGCCTAGGAGTGAAATGAAGCTTGGAGAGCATCCCACATAAACGAATGCTCCACATGCGGGTTTCACATGCCACCAACTCCACATTCACAGGCAACTTCAGCGCCACAGCCGTTTTCAGATAGCCCTCAATGCAAAGGCTCTAGACGCAAATATTGGTGTGAGAGCTAATTCAATCAAGGAAACACTGCATGTTGGTGAAGGGCATATTGAAGAAGGATCAGCCGAGTGGTTCTTGTAGGGAGAACAACTCCATTTGGCTCACTAACTTCACACACCATCAGGCTTCCAAGCAGCTCTCAAGGAAACTCAGTTTTCACACTCTATGCTTAGTGCCCTTTGAGTGCATTATCTAGGAATGAACCTGGTAGAGCATCCCACACAAACGAATGCTCCACTTGCGGGTTTCACATGCCACCAACTCCACATTCACAGGCAACTTCAGCGCCACAGCCGTTTTCAGATAGCCCTCAATGCAAAGGCTCTAGACGCAAAATATTGGTGTGAGAGCTAATTCAATCAAGGAAACACTGCATATTGGTGAAGGGCATATTGAAGAAGGATCAGCTGAGTGGTTCTTGTGGGAGAACAACTCCATTTGGCTCACTAACTTCACACACCATCAGGCTTCCAAGCAGCTCTCTAGGAAACTCAGTTTTCACACTCTATGCTTAGTGCCCTTGAGTGCCTAGGAATGAAATGAAGCTTGGTCAGCATCACACACAAACGAATGCTCCACATGCGGTTTCACATGCCACCAACTCCACATTCACAGTCAACTTCAGCGCCACAGCAGTTTTCAGATAGCCCTCAATGCAAAGGCTCTAGACGCAAATATTGGTGTGAGAGCTAATTCAATCAAGGAAACACTGCATGTTGGTGAGGGGCATATTGAAGAAGGATCAGCCGAGTGGTTCTTGTGGGAGAACAACTCCATTTGGCTCACTAACTTCACACACCATCAGGCTTCCAAGCAGCTCTCAAGGAAACTCAGTTTTCACACTCTATGCTTAGTGCCCTTTGAGTGCCTAGGACTGAAATGAAGCTTGGAGAGCATCCCACATAAACGAATGCTCCACATGCGGGTTTCACATGCCACCAACTCCACATTCACAGGCAACTTCAGCGCCACAGCCGTTTTCAGATAGCCCTCAATGCAAAGGCTCTAGACGCAAATATTGGTGTGAGAGCTAATTCAATCAAGGAAACACTGCATGTTGGTGAAGGGCATATTGAAGAAGGATCAGCCGAGTGGTTTTTGTGGGAGAACAACTCCATTTGGCTCACTAACTTCACACACCATCAGGCTTCCAAGCAGCTCTCAAGGAAACTCAGTTTTCACACTCTATGCTTAGTGCCCTTTGAGTGCATTATCTAGGAATGAACCTGGTAGAGCATCCCACACAAACGAATGCTCCACATGCGGGTTTCACATGCCACCAACTCCACATTCACAGGCAACTTCAGCGCCACAGCCGTTTTCAGATAGCCCTCAATGCAAAGGCTCTAGACGCAAATATTGGTGTGAGAGCTAATTCAATCAAGGAAACACTGCATGTTGGTGAAGGGCATATTGAAGAAGGATCAGCCGGAGTGGTTCTTGTGGGAGAACAACTCCATTTGGCTCACTAACTTCACACACCATCAGGCTTCCAAGCAGCTCTCAAGGAAACTCAGTTTTCACACTCTATGCTTAGTGCCCTTTGTATGGCTCGGACTGAAATGAACCTGGTAGAGCATCCCACTCAAACGAATGCTCCACATGCGGGTTTCACATGCCACCAACTCCACATTCACAGGCAACTTCAGCGCCACAGCCGTTTTCAGATAGCCCTCAATGCAAAGGCTCTAGACGCAATATTGGTGTGAGAGCTAATTCAATCAAGGAAACACTGCATGTTGGTGAAGGGCATATTGAAGAAGGATCAGCCGAGTGGTTCTTGTGGAGAACAACTCCATTTGGCTCACTAACTTCACACACCATCAGGCTTCCAAGCAGCTCTCAAGGAAACTCAGTTTTCACACTCTATGCTTAGTGCCCTTTGAGTGCATTATCTAGGAATGAACCTGGTAGAGCATCCCACACAAACGAATGCTCCACATGCGGGTTTCACATGCCACCAACTCCACATTCACAGGCAACTTCAGCGCCACAGCCATTTTCAGATAGCCCTCAATGCAAAGGCTCTAGACGCAAATATTGGTGTGAGAGCTAATTCAATCAAGGAAACACTGCATGTTGGTGAAGGGCATATTGAAGAAGAATCAGCCGAGTGGTTCTTGTGGGAGAACAACTCCATTTGGCTCAATAACTTCACACACCATCAGGCTTCCAAGCAGCTCTCAAGGAAACTCAGTTTTCACACTCTATGCTTTGTGCCCTTTGTATGGCTAGGACTGAAATGAACCTGGTAGAGCATCCCACACAAACGAATGCTCCACATGCGGGTTTCACATGCCACCAACTCCACATTCACAGGCAACTTCAGCTCCACAGCCATTTTCAGATAGCCCTCAATGCAAAGGCTCTAGACGCAAATATTGGTGTGAGAGCTAATTCAATCAAGAAAACACTGCATGTTGGTGAAGGGCATATTGAAGAAGGATCAGCCGAGTGGTTCTTGTGGGAGAACAACTCATTTGGCTCACTAACTTCACACACCATCAGGCTTCCAAGCAGCTCTCAAGGAAACTCAGTTTTCACACTCTATGCTTAGTGCCCTTTGAGTGCCTAGGAATGAAATGAAGCTTGGAGAGCATCCCACATAAACGAATGCTCCACATGCGGGTTTCACATGCCACCAACCCCACATTCACAGGCAACTTCAGCGCCACAGCCGTTTTCAGATAGCCCTCAATGCAAAGACTCTAGACGCAAATATTGGTGTGAGAGCTAATCCAATCAAGGAAACACTGCATGTTGGTGAGGGGCATATTGAAGAAGGATCAGCCGAGTGGTTCTTGTGGGAGAACAACTCCATTTGGCTCACTAACTTCACACACCATCAGGCTTCCAAGCAGCTCTCAAGGAAACTCAGTTTTCACACTCTATGCTTAGTGCCCTTTGAGTGCATTATCTAGAATGAACCTGGTAGAGCATCCCACACAAACGAATGCTCCACATGCGGGTTTCACATGCCACCAACTCCACATTCACAGGCAACTTCAGCGCCACAGCCGTTTTCAGATAGCCCTCAATGCAAAGGCTCTAGACGCAAATATTGGTGTGAGAGCTAATTCAATCAAGGAAACACTGCATGTTGGTGAAGGGCATATTGAAGAAGGATCAGCCGAGTGGTTCTTGTGGAGAACAACTCCATTTGGCTCACTAACTTCACACACCATCAGGCTTCCAAGCAGCTCTCAAGGAAACTCAGTTTTCACACTCTATGCTTAGTGCCCTTTGAGTGCATTATCTAGGAACAAACTTGGTAGAGCATCCCACACAAACGATTGCTCCACATGCGGGTTTCACATGCCACCAACTCCACATTCACAGGCAACTTCAGCGCCACAGCCGTTTTCAGATAGCCCTCAAAGCAAAGGCTCTAGACGCAAATATTGGTGTGAGAGCTAATTCAATCAAGGAAACACTGCATGTTGGTGAAGGGCATATTGAAGAAGGATCAGCCGAGTGGTTCTTGTGGGAGAACAACTCCATTTGGCTCACTAACTTCACACACCATCAGCTTCCAAGCAGCTCTCAAGGAAACTCAGTTTCACACTCTATGCTTAGTGCTCTTTGTGTGGCTAGGACTGAAATGAAGCTTGGTCAGCATCCAACACAAACGAATGCTCCACATGCGGGTTTCACATGCCACCAACTCCACATTCACAGGCAACTTCAGCGCCACAGCCGTTTTCAGATAGCCCTCAATGCAAAGGCTCTAGACGCAAATATTGGTGTGAGAGCTAATTCAATCAAGAAAACACTGCATGTTGGTGAAGGGCATATTGAAGAAGGATCAGCCGAGTGGTTCTTGTGGGAGAACAACTCATTTGGCTCACTAACTTCACACACCATCAGGCTTCCAAGCAGCTCTCAAGGAAACTCAGTTTTCACACTCTATGTTTAGTGCCCTTTGAGTGCATTATCTAGGAATGAACCTGGTAGAGCATCCCACACAAACGAATGCTCCACATGCGGGTTTCACATGCCACCAACTCCACATTCACAGGCAACTTCAGCGCCACAGCCGTTTTCAGATAGCCCTCAATGCAAAGGCTCTAGACGCAAATATTGGTGTGAGAGCTAATTCAATCAAGGAAACACTGCATGTTGGTGAAGGGCATATTGAAGAAGGATCAGCCGAGTGGTTCTTGTGGGAGAACAACTCCATTTGGCTCACTAACTTCACACACCATCAGGCTTCCAAGCAGCTCTCAAGGAAACTCAGTTTTCACACTCTATGCTTAGTGCCCTTTGTATGGCTAGGACTGAAATGAACCTGGTGGAGCATCCCACTCAAACGAATGCTCCACATGCGGGTTTCACATGCCACCAACTCCACATTCACAGGCAACTTCAGCGCCACAGCCGTTTTCAGATAGCCCTCAATGCAAAGGCTCTAGACGCAAATATTGGTGTGAGAGCTAATTCAATCAAGGAAACACTGCATGTTGGTGAAGGGCATATTGAAGAAGAATCAGCCGAGTGGTTCTTGTGGGAGAACAACTCCATTTGGCTCACTAACTTCACACACCATCAGGCTTCCAAGCAGCTCTCAAGGAAACTCAGTTTTCACACTCTATTCTTATTGCCCTTTGAGTGCATTATCTAGGAATGAACCTGGTAGAGCATCCCACACAAACGAATGCTCCACATGCGGGTTTCACATGCCACCAACTCCACATTCACAGGCAACTTCAGCGCCACAGCCGTTTTCAGATAGCCCTCAATGCAAAGGCTCTAGACGCAAATATTGGTGTGAGAGCTAATTCAATCAAGGAAACACTGCATGTTGGTGAAGGGCATATTGAAGAAGAATCAGCCGAGTGGTTCTTGTGGGAGAACAACTCCATGTGGCTCACTAACTTCACACACCATTAGGCTTCCAAGCAGCTCTCAAGGAAACTCAGTTTTCACACTCTATGCTTAGTGCCCTTTGAGTGCATTATCTAGGAATGAACCTGGTAGAGCATCCCACACAAACGAATGCTCCACATGCGGGTTTCACATGCCACCAACTCCACATTCACAGGCAACTTCAGCGCCACAGCCGTTTTCAGATAGCCCTCAATGCATAGGCTCTAGACGCAAATATTGGTGTGAGAGCTAATTCAATCAAGGAAACACTGCATGTTGGTGAAGGGCATATTGAAGAAGAATCAGCCGAGTGGTTCTTGTGGGAGAACAACTCCATGTGGCTCACTAACTTCACACACCATCAGGCTTCAAGCAGCTCTCAAGGAAACTCAGTTTTCACACTCTATGCTTAGTGCCCTTTGAGTGCATTATCTAGGAATGAACCTGGTAGAGCATCCCACACAAACGAATGCTCCACATGCGGGTTTCACATGCCACCAACTCCACATTCACAGGCAACTTCAGCGCCACAGCCGTTTTCAGATAGCCCTCAATGCAAAAGCTCTAGACGCAAATATTGGTGTGAGAGCTAATTCAATCAAGGAAACACTGCATGTTGGTGAAGGGCATATTGAAGAAGGATCAGCCGAGTGGTTCTTGTGGGAGAACAACTCCATTTGGCTCAATAACTTCACACACCATCAGGCTTCCAAGCAGCTCTCAAGGAAACTCAGTTTTCACACTCTATGCTTTGTGCCCTTTGTATGGCTAGGACTGAAATGAACCTGGTAGAGCATTACACACAAACGAATGCTCCACATGCGGGTTTCACATGCCACCAACTCCACATTCACAGGCAACTTCAGCGCCACAGCCATTTTCAGATAGCCCTCAATGCAAAGGCTCTAGACGCAAATATTGGTGTGAGAGCTAATTCAATCAAGGAAACACTGCATGTGGTGAAGGGCATATTGAAGAAGGATCAGCCGAGTGGGTTCTTGTGGAGAACAACTCCATTTGGCTCACTAACTTCACACACCATCAGGCTTCCAAGCAGCTCTCAAGGAAACTCAGTTTTCACACTCTATGCTTAGTGCCCTTTGAGTGCCTAGGAATGAATGAAGCTTGGAGAGCATCCCACTCAAACGAATGCTCCACATGAGGGTTTCACATGCCACCAACTCCACATTCACAGGCAACTTCAGCGCCACAGCCGTTTTCAGATAGCCCTCAATGCAAAGGCTCTAGACGCAAATATTGGTGTGAGAGCTAATTCAATCAAGGAAACACTGCATGTTGGTGAAGGGCATATTGAAGAAGGATCAGCCGAGTGGTTCTTGTGGGAGAACAACTCCATTTGGCTCACTAACTTCACACACCATCAGGCTTCCAAGCAGCTCTCAAGGAAACTCAGTTTTCACACTCTATGCTTAGTGCCCTTTGAGTGAATTATCTAGGAACAAACTTGGTAGAGCATCCACACAAACGATTGCTCCACATGCGGGTTTCACATGCCACCAACTCCACATTCACAGGCAACTTCAGCGCCACAGCCGTTTTCAGATAGCCCTCAAAGCAAAGGCTCTAGACGCAAATATTGGTGTGAGAGCTAATTCAATAAAGGAAACACTGCATGTTGGTGAAGGGCATATTGAAGAAGAATCAGCCGAGTTGTTCTTGTGGGAGAACAACTCCATTTGGCTCACTAACTTCACACACCATCAGGCTTCCAAGCAGCTCTCAAGGAAACTCAGTTTTCACACTCTATGCTTAGTGCTCTTTGTGTGGCTAGGACTGAAATGAAGCTTGGTCAGCATCCAACACAAACGAATGCTCCACATGCGGGTTTCACATGCCACCAACTCCACATTCACAGGCAACTTCAGCGCCACAGCCGTTTTCAGATAGCCCTCAATGCAAAGGCTCTAGACGCAAATATTGGTGTGAGAGCTAATTCAATCAAGAAAACACTGCATGTTGGTGAAGGGCATATTGAAGAAGGATCAGCCGAGTGGTTCTTGTGGGAGAACAACTCCATTTGGCTCACTAACTTCACACACCATCAGGCTTCCAAGCAGCTCTCAAGGAAACTCAGTTTTCACACTCTATGCTTAGTGCCCTTTGAGTGCATTATCTAGGAATTAACCTGGTAGAGCATCCCACACAAACGAATGCTCCACATGCGGGTTTCACATGCCACCAACTCCACATTCACAGGCAACTTCAGCGCCACAGCCGTTTTCAGATAGCCCTCAAAGCAAAGGCTCTAGACGCAAATATTGGTGTGAGAGCTAATTCAATCAAGGAAACACTGCATGTTGGTGAAGGGCATATTGAAGAAGGATCAGCCGAGTGGTTCTTGTGGGAGAACAACTCCATTTGGCTCACTAACTTCACACACCATCAGGCTTCCAAGCAGCTCTCAAGGAAACTCAGTTTTCACACTCTATGCTTAGTGCCCTTTGTATGGCTAAGACTGAAATGAACCTGGTAGAGCATCCCACACAAACGAATGCTCCACATGCAGGTTTCACATGCCACCAACTCCACATTCACAGGCAACTTCAGCGCCACAGCCGATTTCAGATAGCCCTCAATGCAAAGGCTCTAGACTCAAATATTGGTGTGAGAGCTAATTCAATCAAGGAAACACTGCATGTTGGTGAAGGGCATATTGAAGAAGGATCAGCCGAGTGGTTCTTGTGGGAGAACAACTCCATTTGGCTCACTAACTTCACACACCATCAGGCTTCCAAGCAGCTCTCAAGGAAACTCAGTTTTCACACTCTATGCTTAGTGCTCTTTGTGTGCCTAGGACTGAAATGAAGCTTGCTCAGCATCCAACACAAACGAATGCTCCACATGCGGGTTTCACATGCCACCAACTCCACATTCACAGGCAACTTCAGCGCCACAGCCGTTTTCAGATAGCCCTCAATACAAAAGGCTCTAGACGCAAATATTGGTGTGAGAGCTAATTCAATCAAGGAAACACTGCATGTTGGTGAAGGGCATATTGAAGAAGGATCAGCCGAGTGGTTCTTGTGGGAGAACAACTCCATTTGGCTCACTAACTTCACACACCATCAGGCTTCCAAGCAGCTCTCAAGGAAACTCAGTTTTCACACTCTATGCTTAGTGCCCTTTGAGTGCATTATCTAGGAATGAACCTGGTAGAGCATCCCACATAAACGAATGCTCCACATGCGGGTTTCACATGCCACCAACTCCACATTCACAGGCAACTTCAGCGCCACAGCCGTTTTCAGATAGCCCTCAATGCAAAGGCTCTAGACGCAAATATTGGTGTGAGAGCTAATTCAATCAAGGAAACACTGCATGTTGGTGAGGGGCATATTGAAGAAGGATCAGCCGAGTGGTTCTTGTGGGAGAACAACTCCATTTGGCTCACTAACTTCACACACCATCAGGCTTCCAAGGAGCTCTCAAGGAAACTCACTTTTCACACTCTATGCTTAGTGCCCTTTGAGTTCCTAGGACTGAAATGAAGCTTGGTCAGCATCCAACACAAACGAATGCTCCACATGCGGGTTTCACATGCCACCAACTCCACATTCACAGGCAACTTCAGCGCCACAGCCGTTTTCAGATAGCCCTCAATGCAAAGGCTCTAGACGCAAATATTGGTGTGAGAGCTAATTCAATCAAGGAAACACTGCATGTTGGTGAAGGGCATAATGAAGAAGGATCAGCCGAGTGGTTCTTGTGGGAGAACAACTCCATTTGGCTCACTAACTTCACACACCATCAGGCTTCCAAGCAGCTCTCAAGGAAACTCAGTTTTCACACTCTATGCTTAGTGCCCTTTGAGTCCCTAGGACTGAAATGAAGCTTGGAGAGCATCCCACATAACGAATGCTCCACATGCGGGTTTCACATGCCACCAACTCCACATTCACAGGCAACTTCAGCGCCACAGCCGTTTTCAGATAGCCCTCAAAGCAAAGGCTCTAGACTCAAATATTGGTGTGAGAGCTAATTCAATCAAGGAAACACTGCATGTTGGTGAAGGGCATATTGAAGAAGGATCAGCCGAGTGGTTCTTGTGGGAGAACAACTCCATTTGGCTCACTAACTTCACACACCATCAGGCTTCCAAGCAGCTCTCAAGAAACTCAGTTTTCACACTCTATGCTTAGTGCCCTTTGTATGGCTAGGACTGAAATGAACCTGGTAGAGCATTACACACAAACGAATGCTCCACATGCGGGTTTCACATGCCACCAACTCCACATTCACAGGCAACTTCAGCGCCACAGCCATTTTCAGATAGCCCTCAATGCAAAGGCTCTAGACGCAAATATTGGTGTGAGAGCTAATTCAATCAAGGAAAACTGCATGTTGGTGAAGGGCATATTGAAGAAGGATCAGCCGAGTGGTTCTTGTGGGAGAACAACTCCATTTGGCTCACTAACTTCACACACCATCAGGCTTCCAAGCAGCTCTCAAGGAACTCAGTTTTCACACTCTATGCTTAGTGCCCTTTGTAGTGCCTAGGAATGAAATGAAGCTTGGAGAGCATCCCACTCAAACGAATGCTCCACATGTGGGTTTCACATGCCACCAACTCCACATTCACAGGCAACTTCAGCGCCACAGCCGTTTTCAGATAGCCCTCAATGCAAAGGCTCTAGACGCAAATATTGGTGTGAGAGCTAATTCAATCAAGGAAACACTGCATGTTGGTGAAGGGCATATTGAAGAAGGATCAGCCGAGTGGTTCTTGTGGGAGAACAACTCCATTTGGCTCACTAACTTCACACACCATCAGGCTTCCAAGCAGCTCTCAAGGAAACTCAGTTTTCACACTCTATGCTTAGTGCTCTTTGTGTGGCTAGGACTGAAATGAAGCTTGGTCAGCATCCACACAAACGAATGCTCCACATGCGGGTTTCACATGCCACCAACTCCACATTCACAGGCAACTTCAGCGCCACAGCCGTTTTCAGATAGCCCTCAATGCAAAGGCTCTAGACGCAAATATTGGTGTGAGAGCTAATTCAATCAAGAAAACACTGCATGTTGGTGAAGGGCATATTGAAGAAGGATCAGCCGAGTGGTTCTTGTGGGAGAACAACTCCATTTGGCTCACTAACTTCACACACCATCAGGCTTCCAAGCAGCTCTCAAGGAAACTCAGTTTTCACACTCTATGCTTAGTGCCCTTTGAGTGCATTATCTAGGAATGAACCTGGTAGAGCATCCCACACAAACGAATGCTCACATGCGGGTTTCACATGCCACCAACTCCACATTCACAGGCAACTTCAGCGCCACAGCCGTTTTCAGATAGCCCTCAATGCAAAGGCTCTAGACGCAAATATTGGTGTGAGAGCTAATTCAATCAAGGAAACACTGCATGTTGGTGAAGGGCATATTGAAGAAGGATCAGCCGAGTGGTTCTTGTGGGAGAACAACTCCATTTGGCTCACTAACTTCACACACCATCAGGCTTCCAAGCAGCTCTCAAGGAAACTCAGTTTTCACACTCTATGCTTAGTGCCCTTTGTATGGCTAAGACTGAAATGAACCTGGTAGAGCATCCCACACAAACGAATGCTCCACATGCAGGTTTCACATGCCACCAACTCCACATTCACAGGCAACTTCAGCGCCACAGCCGATTTCAGATAGCCCTCAATGCAAAGGCTCTAGACTCAAATATTGGTGTGAGAGCTAATTCAATCAAGGAAACACTGCATGTTGGTGAAGGGCATATTGAAGAAGGATCAGCCGAGTGGTTCTTGTGGGAGAACAACTCCATTTGCTCACTAACTTCACACACCATCAGGCTTCCAAGCAGCTCTCAAGGAAACTCAGTTTTCACACTCTATGCTTAGTGCTCTTTGTGTGCCTAGGACTGAAATGAAGCTTGCTCAGCATCCAACACAAACGAATGCTCCACATGCGGGTTTCACATGCCACCAACTCCACATTCACAGGCAACTTCAGCGCCACAGCCGTTTTCAGATAGCCCTCAATACAAAAGGCTCTAGACGCAAATATTGGTGTGAGAGCTAATTCAATCAAGGAAACACTGCATGTTGGTGAAGGGCATATTGAAGAAGGATCAGCCGAGTGGTTCTTGTGGGAGAACAACTCCATTTGGATCACTAACTTCACACACCATCAGGCTTCCAAGCAGCTCTCAAGGAAACTCAGTTTTCACACTCTATGCTTAGTGCCCTTTGAGTGCATTATCTAGGAATGAACCTGGTAGAGCATCCCACATAAACGAATGCTCCACATGCGGGTTTCACATGCCACCAACTCCACATTCACAGGCAACTTCAGCGCCACAGCCGTTTTCAGATAGCCCTCAATGCAAAGGCTCTAGACGCAAATATTGGTGTGAGAGCTAATTCAATCAAGGAAACACTGCATGTTGGTGAGGGGCATATTGAAGAAGGATCAGCCGAGTGGTTCTTGTGGGAGAACAACTCCATTTGGCTCACTAACTTCACACACCATCAGGCTTCCAAGGAGCTCTCAAGGAAACTCACTTTTCACACTCTATGCTTAGTGCCCTTTGAGTTCCTAGGACTGAAATGAAGCTTGGTCAGCATCCCACACAAACGAATGCTCCACATGCGGGTTTCACATGCCACCAACTCCACATTCACAGGCAACTTCAGCGCCACAGCCGTTTTCAGATAGCCCTCAATGCAAAGGCTCTAGACGCAAATATTGGTGTGAGAGCTAATTCAATCAAGGAAACACTGCATGTTGGTGAAGGGCATAATGAAGAAGGATCAGCCGAGTGGTTCTTGTGGGAGAACAACTCCATTTGGCTCACTAACTTCACACACCATCAGGCTTCCAAGCAGCTCTCAAGGAAACTCAGTTTTCACACTCTATGCTTAGTGCCCTTTGAGTCCCTAGGACTGAAATGAAGCTTGGAGAGCATCCCACATAAACGAATGCTCCACATGCGGGTTTCACATGCCACCAACTCCACATTCACAGGCAACTTCAGCGCCACAGCCGTTTTCAGATAGCCCTCAAAGCAAAGGCTCTAGACTCAAATATTGGTGTGAGAGCTAATTCAATCAAGGAAACACTGCATGTTGGTGAAGGGCATATTGAAGAAGGATCAGCCGAGTGGTTCTTGTGGGAGAACAACTCCATTTGGCTCACTAACTTCACACACCATCAGGCTTCCAAGCAGCTCTCAAGGAAACTCAGTTTTCACACTCTATGCTTAGTGCCCTTTGAGTGCATTATCTAGGAATGAACCTGGTAGAGCATCCCACACGTACGAATGCTCCACTTGCGGGTTTCACATGCCACCAACTCCACATTCACAGGCAACTTCAGCGCCACAGCCGTTTTCAGATAGCCCTCAATACAAAGGCTCTAGACGCAAATATTGGTGTGAGAGCTAATTCAATCAAGGAAACACTGCATGTTGGTGAAGGGCATATTGAAGAAGGATCAGCCGAGTGGTTCTTGTGGGAGAACAACTCCATTTGGCTCACTAACTTCACACACCATCAGGCTTCCAAGCAGCTCTCAAGGAAACTCAGTTTTCACACTCTATGCTTAGTGCTCTTTGTGTGCCTAGGACTGAAATGAAGCTTGGAGAGCATCCAACACAAACGAATGCTCCACATGCGGGTTTCACATGCCACCAACTCCACATTCACAGTCAACTTCAGCGCCACAGCCGTTTTCAGATAGCCCTCAATGCAAAGGCCTCTAGACGCAAATATTGGTGTGAGAGCTAATTCAATCAAGGAAACACTGCATGTTGGTGAAGGGTATATTGAAGAAGGATCAGCCGAGTGGTTCTTGTGGGAGAACAACTCCATTTGGCTCCCTAACTTCACACACCATCAGGCTTCAAGCAGCTCTCAAGGAAACTCAGTTTTCACACTCTATTCTTATTGCCCTTTGAGTGCATTATCTAGGAATGAACCTGGTAGAGCATCCCACACGTACGAATGCTCCACTTGCGGGTTTCACATGCCACCAACTCCACATTCACAGGCAACTTCAGCGCCACAGCCGTTTTCAGATAGCCCTCAATACAAAGGCTCTAGACGCAAATATTGGTGTGAGAGCTAATTCAATCAAGGAACACTGCATGTTGGTTAAGGGCATATTGAAGAAGAATCAGCCGAGTGGTTCTTGTGGGAGAACAACTCCATTTGGCTCACTAACTTCACACACCATCAGGCTTCCAAGCAGCTCTCAAGGAAACTCAGTTTTCACACTCTATGCTTAGTGCCCTTTGAGTGCCTAGGACTGAAATGAAGCTTGGAGAGCATCCCACATAAACGAATGCTCCACATGCGGGTTTCACATTGCCACCAACTCCACATTCACAGGCAACTTCAGCGCCACAGCCGTTTTCAGATAGCCCTCAATGCAAAGGCTCTAGACACAAATATTGGTGTGAGAGCTAATTCAATCAAGGAAACACTGCATGTTGGTGAAGGGCATATTGAAGAAGGATCAGCCGAGTGGTTCTTGTGGGAGAACAACTCCATTTGGCTCACTAACTTCACACACCATCAGGCTTCCAAGCAGCTCTCAAGGAAACTCAGTTTTCACACTCTATGCTTAGTGCCCTTTGAGTGCATTATCTAGGAATGAACATGGTAGAGCATCCCACACGTACGGATGCTCCACTTGCGGGTATCACATGCCACCAACTCCACATTCACAGGCAACTTCAGCGCCACAGCCGTTTTCAGATAGCCCTCAATACAAAGGCTCTAGACGCAAATATTGGTGTGAGAGCTAATTCAATCAAGGAAACACTGCATGTTGGTTAAGGGCATATTGAAGAAGAATCAGCCGAGTGGTTCTTGTGGGAGAACAACTCCATTTGGCTCACTAACTTCACACACCATCAGGCTTCCAAGCAGCTCTCAAGGAAACTCAGTTTCACACTCTATGCTTAGTGCCCTTTGAGTGCATTATCTAGGAATGAACCTGGTAGAGCATCCCACACAAACGAATGCTCCACATGCGGGTTTCACATGCCACCAACTCCACATTCACAGGCAACTTCAGCGCCACAGCCGTTTTCAGATAGCCCTCAATGCAAAGGCTCTAGACGCAAATATTGGTGTGAGAGCTAATTCAATCAAGGAAACACTGCATGTTGGTGAAGGGCATATTGAAGAAGGATCAGCCGAGTAGTTCTTGTGGGAGAACAACTCCATTTGGCTCACTAACTTCACACACCATCAGGCTTCCAAGCAGCTCTCAAGGAAACTCAGTTTTCACACTCTATGCTTAGTGCCCTTTGAGTGCATTATCTAGGAATGAACCTGGTAGAGCATCCCACACAAACGAATGCTCCACATGCGGGTTTCACATGCCACCAACTCCACATTCACAGGCAACTTCAGCGCCACAGCCGTTTTCAGATAGCCCTCAATGCAAAGGCTCTAGACGCAAATATTGGTGTGAGAGCTAATTCAATCAAGGAAACACTGCATGTTGGTGAAGGGCATATTGAAGAAGGATCAGCCGAGTGGTTCTTGTGGGAGAACAACTCCATTTGGCTCACTAACTTCACACACCATCAGGCTTCCAAGCAGCTCTCAAGGAAACTCAGTTTTTCCCTTCCCCCCCAAACACTCTATGCTTAGTGCCCTTTGAGTGCATTATCTAGGAATGAACCTGGTAGAGCATCCCACACAAACGAATGCTCCACATGCGGGTTTCACATGCCACCAACTCCACATTCACAGGCAACTTCAGCGCCACAGCCGTTTTCAGATAGCCCTCAATGCAAAGGCTCTAGACGCAAATATTGGTGTGAGAGCTAATTCAATCAAGGAAACACTGCATGTTGGTGAAGGGCATATTGAAGAAGAATCAGCCGAGTGGTTCTTGTGGGAGAACAACTCCATTTGGCTCCCTAACTTCACACACCATCAGGCTTCCAAGCAGCTCTCAAGGAAACTCAGTTTTCACACTCTATGGTTAGTGCCCTTTGAGTGCCTAGGACTGAAATGAAGCTTGGAGAGCATCCCACATAAACGAATGCTCCACATGCGGGTTTCACATGCCACCAACTCCACATTCACAGGCAACTTCAGCGCCACAGCCGTTTTCAGATAGCCCTCAATGCAAAGGCTCTAGACACAAATATTGGTGTGAGAGCTAATTCAATCAAGGAAACACTGCATGTTGGTGAAGGGCATATTGAAGAAGGATCAGCCGAGTTGTTCTTGTGGGGAGAACAACTCCATTTGGCTCACTAACTTCACACACCATCAGGCTTCCAAGCAGCTCTCAAGGAAACTCAGTTTTCACACTCTATGTTTAGTGCCCTTTGAGTGCATTATCTAGGAATGAACCTGGTAGAGCATCCCACACAAACGAATGCTCCACATGCGGGTTTCACATGCCACCAACTCCACATTCACAGGCAACTTCAGCGCCACAGCCGTTTTCACATAGCCCTCAATGCAAAGGCTCTAGACGCAAATATTGGTGTGAGAGCTAATTCAATCAAGGAAACACTGCATGTTGGTGAAGGGCGATATTGAAGAAGGATCAGCCGAGTGGTTCTTGTGGGAGAACAACTCCATTTGGCTCACTAACTTCACACACCATCAGGCTTCCAAGCAGTTCTCAAGGAAACTCAGTTTTCACACTCTATGCTTAGTGCCCTTTGAGTGCATTATCTAGGAATGAACCTGGTAGAGCATCCCACACAAACGAATGCTCCACATGCGGGTTTCACATGCCACCAACTCCACATTCACAGGCAACTTCAGCGCCACAGCCGTTTTCAGATAGCCCTCAAAGCAAAGGCTCTAGACGCAAATATTGGTGTGAGAGCTAATTCAATCAAGGAAACACTGCATGTTGGTGAAGGGCATATTGAAGCAGGATCAGCCGAGTGGTTCTTGTGGAGAACAACTCCATTTGGCTCACTAACTTCACACACCATCAGGCTTCCAAGCAGCTCTCAAGGAAACTCAGTTTTCACACTCTATGCTTAGTGCCCTTTGAGTGCCTAGGACTGAAATGAAGCTTGGAGAGCATCCCACACAAACGAATGCTCCACATGCGGGTTTCACATGCCAGCAACTCCACATTCACAGGCAACTTCAGCGCCACAGCCGTTTTCAGATAGCCCTCAATGCAAAGGCTCTAGACGCAAATATTGGTGTGAGAGCTAATTCAGTCAAGGAAACACTGCATGTTGGTGAAGGGCATATTGAAGAAGAATCAGCCGAGTGGTTCTTGTGGAGAACAACTCCATTTGGCTCACTAACTTCACACACCATCAGGCTTCCAAGCAGCTCTCAAGGAAACTCAGGTTTCACACTCTATGCTTAGTGCTCTTGTGTGCCTAGGACTGAAATGAAGCTTGGAGATCATCCAACACAAACGAATGCTCCACATGCGGGTTTCACATGCCACCAACTCCACATTCACAGGCAACTTCAGCGCCACAGCCGTTTTCAGATAGCCCTCAATGCAAAGGCTCTAGACGCAAATATTGGTGTGAGAGCTAATTCAATCAAGGAAACACTGCATGTTGGTGAAGGGCATATTGAAGAAGGATCAGCCGAGTGGTTCTTTTGGGAGAACAACTCCATTTGGCTCACTAACTTCACACACATCAGGCTTCCAAGCAGCTCTCAAGGAAACTCAGTTTTCACACTCTATGCTTAGTGCTCTTTGTGTGCCTAGGACTGAAATGAAGCTTGGAGAGCATCCAACACAAACGAATGCTCCACATGCGGGGTTTCACATGCCACCAACTCCACATTCACAGGCAACTTCAGCGCCACAGCCGTTTTCAGATAGCCTCAATGCAAAGGCTCTAGACGCAAATATTGGTGTGAGAGCTAATTCAGTCAAGGAAACACTGCATGTTGGTGAAGGGCATATTGAAGAAGGATCAGCCGAGTGGTTCTTCTGGGAGAACAACTCCATTTGGCACACTAACTTCACACACCATCAGGCTTCCAAGCAGCTCTCAAGGAAACTCAGTTTTCACACTCTATGCTTAGTGCCCTTTCTTTGGCTAGGACTGAAATGAAGCTTGGAGAGCATCCCACACAAACGAATGCTCCACATGCGGGTTTCACATGCCACAACTCCACATTCACAGGCAACTTCAGCGCCACAGCCGTTTTCAGATAGCCCTCAATGCAAAGGCTCTAGACGCAAATATTGGTGTGAGAGCTAATTCAATCAAGGAAACACTGCATGTTGGTGAAGGGCATATTGAAGAAGAATCAGCCGAGTGGTTCTTGTGGGAGAACAACTCCATTTGGCTCACTAACTTCACACACCATCAGGCTTCCAAGCAGCTCTCAAGGAAACTCAGTTTTCACACTCTATGGTTAGTGCCCTTTGAGTGCCTAGGACTGAAATGAAGCTTGGAGAGCATCCCACATAAACGAATGCTCCACATGCGGGTTTCACATGCCACCAACTCCACATTCACAGGCAACTTCAGCGCCACAGCCGTTTTCAGATAGCCCTCAATGCAAAGGCTCTAGACACAAATATTGGTGTGAGAGCTAATTCAATCAAGGAAACACTGCATGTTGGTGAAGGGCATATTGAAGAAGGATCAGCCGAGTTGTTCTTGTGGGAGAACAACTCCATTTGGCTCACTAACTTCACACACCATCAGGCTTCCAAGCAGCTCTCAAGGAACTCAGTTTTCACACTCTATGTTTAGTGCCCTTTGAGTGCATTATCTAGGAATGAAACCTGGTAGAGCATCCCACACAAACGAATGCTCCACATGCGGGTTTCACATGCCACCAACTCCACATTCACAGGCAACTTCAGCGCCACAGCCGTTTTCACATAGCCCTCAATGCAAAGGCTCTAGACGCAAATATTGGTGTGAGAGCTAATTCAATCAAGGAAACACTGCATGTTGGTGAAGGGCATATTGAAGAAGGATCAGCCGAGTGGGTTCTTGTGGGAGAACAACTCCATTTGGCTCACTAACTTCACACACCATCAGGCTTCCAAGCAGTTCTCAAGGAAACTCAGTTTTCACACTCTATGCTTAGTGCCCTTTGAGTGCATTATCTAGGAATGAACCTGGTAGAGCATCCCACACAAACGAATGCTCCACATGCGGGTTTCACATGCCACCAACTCCACATTCACAGGCAACTTCAGCGCCACAGCCGTTTTCAGATAGCCCTCAAAGCAAAGGCTCTAGACGCAAATATTGGTGTGAGAGCTAATTCAATCAAGGAAACACTGCATGTTGGTGAAGGGCATATTGAAGCAGGATCAGCCGAGTGGTTCTTGTGGGAGAACAACTCCATTTGGCTCACTAACTTCACACACCATCAGGCTTCCAAGCAGCTCTCAAGGAAACTCAGTTTTCACACTCTATGCTTAGTGCCCTTTGAGTGCCTAGGACTGAAATGAAGCTTGGAGAGCATCCCACACAAACGAATGCTCCACATGCGGGTTTCACATGCCAGCAACTCCACATTCACAGGCAACTTCAGCGCCACAGCCGTTTTCAGATAGCCCTCAATGCAAAGGCTCTAGACGCAAATATTGGTGTGAGAGCTAATTCAGTCAAGGAAACACTGCATGTTGGTGAAGGGCATATTGAAGAAGAATCAGCCGAGTGGTTCTTGTGGGAGAACAACTCCATTTGGCTCACTAACTTCACACACCATCAGGCTTCCAAGCAGCTCTCAAGGAAACTCAGGTTTCACACTCTATGCTTAGTGCTCTTTGTGTGCCTAGGACTGAAATGAAGCTTGGAGATCATCCAACACAAACGAATGCTCCACATGCGGGTTTCACATGCCACCAACTCCACATTCACAGGCAACTTCAGCGCCACAGCCGTTTTCAGATAGCCCTCAATGCAAAGGCTCTAGACGCAAATATTGGTGTGAGAGCTAATTCAATCAAGGAAACACTGCATGTTGGTGAAGGGCATATTGAAGAAGGATCAGCCGAGTGGTTCTTTTGGGAGAACAACTCCATTTGGCTACACTAACTTCACACACCATCAGGCTTCCAAGCAGCTCTCAAGGAAACTCAGTTTTCACACTCTATGCTTAGTGCTCTTTGTGTGCCTAGGACTGAAATGAAGCTTGGAGAGCATCCAACACAAACGAATGCTCCACATGCGGGTTTCACATGCCACCAACTCCACATTCACAGGCAACTTCAGCGCCACAGCCGTTTTCAGATAGCCCTCAATGCAAAGGCTCTAGACGCAAATATTGGTGTGAGAGCTAATTCAGTCAAGGAAACACTGCATGTTGGTGAAGGGCATATTGAAGAAGGATCAGCCGAGTGGTTCTTCTGGGAGAACAACTCCATTTGGCACACTAACTTCACACACCATCAGGCTTCCAAGCAGCTCTCAAGGAAACTCAGTTTCACACTCTATGCTTAGTGCCCTTTCTTTGGCTAGGACTGAAATGAAGCTTGGAGAGCATCCCACACAACGAATGCTCCACATGCGGGTTTCACATGCCACCAACTCCACATTCACAGGCAACTTCAGCGCCACAGCCGTTTTCAGATAGCCCTCAATGCAAAGGCTCTAGACGCAAATATTGGTGTGAGAGCTAATTCAATCAAGGAAACAGTGCATGTTGAGAAGGGCATATTGAAGAAGGATCAGCCGAGTGGTTCTTTTGGGAGAACAACTCCATTTGGCTCACTAACTTCACACACCATCAGGCTTCCAAGCAGCTCTCAAGGAAACTCAGTTTTCACACTCTATGCTTAGTGCCCTTTGAGTGCCTAGGACTGAAATGAAGCTTGGAGAGCATCCCACATAAACGAATGCTCCACATGCGGGTTTCACATGCCACCAACTCCACATTCACAGACAACTTCAGCGCCACAGCCGTTTTCAGATAGCCCTCAATGCAAAGGCTCTAGACGCAAATATTGGTGTGAGAGCTAATTCAATCAAGGAAACACTGCATGTTGGTGAAGGGCATATTGAAGAAGGATCAGCCGAGTGGTTCTTGTGGGAGAACAACTCCATTTGGCTCACTAACTTCACACACCATCAGGCTTCCAAGCAGCTCTCAAGGAAACTCAGTTTTCACACTCTATGCTTAGTGCCCTTTGAGTTCCTAGGATTGAAATGAACATGGTAGAGCATCCCACATAAACGAATGCTCCACATGCGGGTTTCACATGCCACCAACTCCACATTCACAGGCAACTTCAGCGCCACAGCCGTTTTCAGATAGCCCTCAATGCAAAGGCTCTAGACGCAAATATTGGTGTGAGAGCTAATTCAATCAAGGAAACACTGCATGTGGGTGAAGGGCATATTGAAGAAGGATCAGCCGAGTGGTTCTTGTGGGAGAACAACTCCATTTGGCTCACTAACTTCACACACCATCAGGCTTCCAAGCAGCTCTCAAGGAACTCAGTTTTCACACTCTATGTTTTGTGCACTTTGAGTGACTAGGACTGAAATGAAGCTTGGAGAGCATCCCAAATTAGCGAATGCTCACATGCGGGTTTCACATGCCACCAACTCCACATTCACAGGCAACTTCAGCGCCACAGCCGTTTTCAGATAGCCCTCAATGCAAAGGCTCTAGACGCAAATATTTGTGTGAGAGCTAATTCAATCAAGGAAACACTGCATGTTGGTGAAGGGCATATTGAAGAAGGATCAGCCGAGTGGTTCTTGTGGGAGAACAACTCCATTTGGCTCACTAACTTCACACACCATCAGGCTTCCAAGCAGCTCTCAAGGAAACTCAGTTTTCACACTCTATGCTTAGTGCTCTTTGTGTGCCTAGGACTGAAATGAAGCTTGGAGAGCATCCCACATAAACGAATGCTCCACATGCGGGTTTCACATGCCACCAACTCCACATTCACAGGCAACTTCAGCGCCACAGCCGTTTTAAGATAGCCCTCAATGCAAAGGCTCTAGACGCAAATATTGGTGTGAGAGCTAATTCAATCAAGGAAACACTGCATGTTTGTGAAGGGCATATTGAAGAAGGATCAGCCGAGTGGTTCTTGTGGGAGAACAACTCCATTTGGCTCACTAACTTCACACACCATCAGGCTTCCAAGCAGCTCTCAAAGAAACTCAGTTTTCACACTCTATGTTTAGTGCACTTTGAGTGACTAGGACTGAATGAAGCTTGGAGAGCATCCCACATAAACGAATGCTCCACATGCGGGTTTCACATGCCACCAACTCCACATTCACAGGCAACTTCAGCGCCACAGCCGTTTTCAGATAGCCCTCAATGCAAAGGCTCTAGACGCAAATATTTGTGTGAGAGCTAATTCAATCAAGGAAACACTGCATGTTGGTGAAGGGCATATTGAAGAAGGATCAGCCGAGTGGTTCTTGTGGGAGAACAACTCCATTTGGCTCACTAACTT
>NW_026699889.1:0-52845 GCF_030435755.1 Ochotona princeps | reverse complement strand
ATGTATTGACTGTACAGCACAGCAAGAAGAGGCAACACATTGATGAGGCGGTCCTAAAGTAGTGTATGATGTGTTTGCGTACATTACAGGGACCAGCACACTAAAACTCTTTGATCAATACGTAACTACGCTGTCCCAACGTAGTTGCACGTCTCGGTTTTTTTGGCGAGTGGAGCGTTCATCTGCACATGCAGACTGCTGTTAGAGGTACGTGACTTCCCACGGAAAGAACCCACGTATGCCTTCACTTATATATACATTGTGTATGCGTATATAATTCTTCCACATACAGATACATGTGTATGCATATACGTATATACACAAGCAACGAGTAGCCTGAATGCTGGCACAAGTCCTCCTGTATGTGCTGTCTTCACTTTTACTCGAAGGGCCACGAGCATGTTTCGCGTGAAGGAGCAGATTGTGCAGAGTATGCAACGTTTGTATGAGAATACTCTGGCAGGGCCATAACAACCAGTCAGATCCGTCACTTGGAGCTCTTCACCCAATAAAAATGGGCTAGAAGAGGAGAATCGAGGGTGCAGATTCCAGCCTAGGCGTAGAATTACTCGGTTGAACAAAAGAGGCTACGGAACCGTCAGTAAACGGAGATCTTCTACTCTGTGGAATAGCAAGCAGGCTTCACCACCACTGAAAAGTATGACGTGCTTGTAGAATAGTGCTTTGCTCAGCACTGCAGCATTTCGGCTATTCTTTATCCACAGCAATAAACCTAAGAACTAAGTGCACGAAGCAAAGCGGGTCTCTAAAGAACATTGTACAAGAAAGGGTAGGATTTTGCCAGGAATTGCCGGTGGCGAACAGCTGAGTAAGTAACCACTGGGTCAAGGAGGAAGGAGCAGCAACACCAGACACGATGTTAGGCGGTATTGTAAGGCGCAGAGGATGATGGCATGAGGGCAGGACGTACGGAAGCCATACGTTCACAGCTAAATACACAGAATAAGCCACAGAAACATATTCCATCTGCAAATCATCTTTAAGTCTTCATATTGCAGACCGGCGCCAATGGGGAGAAATCAGGAGAACGCTGATGTACAAAAGTGTGTGTGCGACATGGTAGCTCGACGAGGCACAAAGACCATCATTCGAATACTCGCAGAGTACCTCAAGGTAAACGCAGCCGATGTGAAGCTGGTGGAATATTCTGTGCGCCAGCGCTAACCCTTATCACAAGTTAGGAAATCAGAAATACCTTGATGTACACACATGTGTGTACGGCAGGGATACTTCGCGCAAGAGACCATGACCCAAATTCTTGCGGAGCCCCTCGAAGTAACAGCAGCCGACCTGGAGATCGTGCAGCATATTATGAGGCGGCGCTAATATTTGCTGCGAGGGCAGAAACAAGCGTGAAACCGATGTACAGACATGTGTGGCGACACGGACACTGAAGAGGTCATCAATTACATACTACCGGAGCACTCTGTAGTAACGCAGCCGACTTGAGGCTTGTACAGTCTAATATGCGCAGGATTCGTTGTGCGGAGACGAAAAGTTCTTTTGGCCAGATCCAGGTAGTAAAAGCAGTTGTAGTAGTAACACTACAACAACTACTACTACCACTACTACTTCTGGCGAGCTCACATGGTGAAGACAGACACTTTGTTTTTTCTTCCACACAAGTCGCAGAATTCTTACTTATCACGGCATCAAGCACTCAACTTTCTAATTGTCAGAAAGATTAGTAGAAGCTCTCCTGGCACCATTGTTTCTTCTGCCCGTCAGTTGTCAATTTGAAGCAATTGTTGCTATGTTACTACACTTCTATATTTCAGGAATGTTCCTACTACTAATGTGTCATTACCTCGTAGATGTCAAAAAAAGAAGAGAACCAGAAATATATTAGAGTGAAGGATCTCTTTCTCAAAATATTTTTGTCTCCGCTGCTTCCAACTGGGAGGCGTTTAGTAGCGTGACGTGTCACTATGATGTTTTTCGTAGGTGTGCGTTGTTGCGTGTGTGCAGGAGGTTGATGTGTGAGTGTGTGTTTGTGTGGGCATGTCACTGCGTGTTCGTGTGTTTATGCGGGAATATGCGCCTGTCGTGTGTTCAGTGTTTTCGTGTGTATTGATGGCTGCGGTCGCGGTGAAGCTGGTGGGGGAGACCCTGTGCGTGTTTTGTGTTTGCAACCTCCTCAGCCCTGCAAAGCTCTGTCACTTTGCACTCTCGGCAGCTGAAGTAATATATCCAGTGTATAAAATAAGCTTTCTCTCATTTTGGACCGTGGCAAGCTTTCTGCAGTTTTTTTGTTTGAAGGCTCATCAGCCCTTCGGGGGCTCCGTCAATCCGCGTACTCTGCAGTGGTGTCTCCAGGTGTATGGAGCGGGTCACTTCTTCTCTAAGTAGGAGAAAACAGTTTTCTCGCTTCACTTTTAGGGTCACTCCCCTATTATGCACCAAATGAATTTCTTTCTTTTACTGGAGGAAAAAGAAATCGGCACATATCCCATTTTATGATCACGCTCAGCTTCCACGCAGCGAACCATCCAGGTACAAATGTTAAAGTCGTTTCAGCGTGGGGAAGGTTCGAAAGAAAGAGGCGCCTTTCGAGCCGTAGCTCTGTCAGCAGCCGTGTCTTCTCATGCAATGAACTGACGAGGATTTTCTCTACAGCCACAGTCGTGTCTGTTTCATCACTTTCACGGCAATTCCTGCCTATCTATACTCACAAGATACTAAAACATCTCTATACTACTCTCCAAGTAGTACGTAAAACACCCGTTTCGTTATCTGGTAGCGTGGCAGACACACGTACACACACACGTACACAACGTCGCAGAGAAACTAACGCGTAGCTTCCCTTGAAGACTCGTTCAAGAGTCTTTATCATGCATGCACAAAACTGAAAAGCAAATACGTTGTTTTCCTTTCTGATATTCTTTTTTTTTAATTACTGGAAAAAAGCTAAGTTGACTTTTGCATAGACCGATATGAAGACGATATTTGTGTGTTTTTTAGAAAAACAGACGACAGCAAAATGGTGACTGCGTTTTCCTTGTGTGCGTGCCCCGAAAAAAGCGCGCACACGTACATCTTACTCAATGGCAGCACGGATGTTCCTCACAAGAAAGAAAACAAACTTTTCTTTCTCTTTGCGAAGTATCCTTGATATATATACACACGTCCATTACTGGCAAGATTCTATACATATATATATATATATATATATATATATATATATATATATATATATATATATATATATATATATATGCATACACACAATCTACCTTAGGCATGATCCTCCAGCGATGTTGACATATAGTATATGTGCCTGCTACTACAACAACTAGTACTGCTACTCGTCTTAGTAGTAATACTACTAGTACTATGACATATATATAGAGGCTCTGACTCGAAGAGCGCACAGCAGAAAGCAGCGTAGACACGTTGTTTGTTCGTCTGTCTCCTAATTATCACACTAATATCTGCTTCTTTATTATGGCAAAAGTATGAGTAGCAGGAGAAGAAGAATGCTCTCATATATATTTTCACACAGCCATTTCCATCGGTAGTTTCCCCGTGGGGAACATATCCGCTCAACTCAAAGTCGTCGACTGTGAAGTCATCGATTTCCTGCGGAGAAATGAACAGAAATCGACATAACACCAGTAATTACATCATCCGTGCTAACTGGGAACAACCGCAGCACCCACAAGAAGACACACCAAAAGCAGTCCAGCTCTTGACATTGCGCAACAGCCATAGCATCATTCACAGAACTGCTGATGGCAGCAGACCATCTGCCCTTCAGCAACAGCAACAGCAGCATTCGAATCCCGCCAGCACTAATACTAACAGCTTATCAGGGCACTCACAGCAACAGACACCAACAGCAGCAGCAGACACATTACCACCAGCGCTGTCACCACCCATACGCCTACCACCAAGAGTAGTTAGTGACTACGACAGGAGCGGCAAGAATCGCATGCACAGCAACAGAAGAGAAGCAGCAGCAAGCATGCGCAGCGCCTCTATGGCAACATCCCAAGATCGGCATTGATAACCTTCACGGAAAAAGCGGCCACGTTGACAAGAAGACGACGAAAGTATATTGACCATAACATCACAAGCAAAAGAGAGCAACAGGTACACAGGAGATCTGCAATAAGAAGAAGATAGTATATTCAGCGCACTTGACAACCACCAGCAATTATCATACAGGAGATGTACAAGTTAAGAGGAAGAAGAAAAAAGTGTATTTTTCAGCATACTATCACAGGCAACAGCAATAATTACACAGGGAGACGTACAACAAGAGGAAGAAAAAGAAAAAGTCTATTTTTCCGCACATTTTCAGAAGCAACAGCAACAGGTACACAAGAGATGTACGCAGTTGCATGTGAGGAGCGTAGTGTATATGTTATGGATTGTATCTTCCACATTATTTTATATGCATGCACACATTTACACAGTCAGATGCGCCAGATCGATTTTCTACCTACACATATACATTTGTACTTTCCAACACATTCAACACATATACGACTATCATATACTACTCTTAACACTCACACCATTCGCGTTCTACCAACAATAATACGACTAGTCATTCTCATATTACTACTACTACTACCACTACTACTAGTACAACTACTGTTGCAGGCACCCAATATGTAAAGGCTTCTATACTTAATTTCTTGATATATAGAATCACACACAATGCATGCATGTATTATTATTATCATCACTAATACTAATACTATTCTTACAGGGATCCACATATATGTGAGAATTTATTCGTGATTTCGCACTATTTGATCTTACACACACACGCATATACAATAATGGGCACATTATTACTACTACTACTGCTACTGCTACCACCAGTACTAGTACTAGTAGTAACAGTTCTACTATAACAACAACAACAACTACTACGACTACTACTACAAGTACATCTTCTACTACTACTATTACTACTACTGCAACTACTAGTACCAATCTGGTACTACTACTGCTATTAGTATAACTACTACTATAGCAACAAGTACTCGTATTATATGACTTGTACAGCAGCAATAAGAATTATAACGAACACTACCACAGCTACTATCACAATACTACTACTATTATTATTACAACTAATACAACTAGTACAGAGCATGAAATATTTCCTGGGCTACGTGAACGAAAATTGAGGCTTTTTTCAATTCTACGTACGACCAAACTATATAGCTCTTCCATCTAGTCAACAACCTGCAGTATGAAATAAAAAACACCGTGGGTTCATTTTCTAGAAGAAATAATAAAGAGAAGGAGGACAGTGTTCTTCTCTCCCCCCCCTCTCTCTCTCTTCTATCTTCACCTCGCCACCATCAATATATAGTCTTAAACGTTTTTTTCTCTATCTTTCTGTGTTTAGTGAATGTATGTGGAAGGCCTCAATCATTTTCTCTTTCTATAGTAAACAAAAATCATATTCTCTCTCTTCTACTTCCTCAATGATACACACGACAAACACGGGTTTCTCTTCTCTCTCGAAACACAGTTTCTTCCTCCTTTTCTTAGCTAAATCGATAGAAAAATAATGACGTACGAATTTACTTTCCTTTTCGCCGTAATATTGATCCTATATAAAATCCAAACACCTTTGTCTTGCTTTACTTCTTCTTCTTCTTTTCTCTCTCTTTCTCTCCTTCTTTCCTTTCAAATCGACAACACATTTCCTATCTCTTTCTCTCCCTCTCTGTCTCTTCCCTTTGCCCAATAAATACAGCTTCCACATTCCTGTTCTACACCCTCATATACCAAGCATGACTGTAAAACACACGTATACACACATATATATAGATAAATATATATGTCTTTCTCATTAGTGACTCCCGTAGATCCCCCCCTGTACATCTTTTCAACAGAAATATAATAAATAACACCACACACTCTCTCTCTAATCACGACCATACATATGAACATATGTTGCAACGGTACTCCTCTCCCCGGCGACCCTTCACAAAACTGGTGTCTACATACTAGACATGCAATATCAACAAAATGAAACGAAGAAATACCAAGGATAGTAAAGAAGACATGATATCATAAATTGCAATCTTCATTACCTGTTTTCTCTTTCCCACACTCTGTGTATGAGTTCTATGTATCAAGGAAATCTATATATATACATATATATATGTACCCACATATGCATGCATACATACACACACACGTACATACATACATACATCTACATACATACATGCATATACCCATATATATATATATATATATGCATATATATGCGCATAAGTCTTACTCGTATGCGTTCTTTATTTGATGGTGACTATGGGGAATGGACGAGGCTGACGAAGAATTTGCTGGCGGAGTGCTTCTACGTGATTTGTATAGACGTGGGTGTTTCCCATGAAGTGAACGAATTTTTTTGCTTTCAACCCAGTTATGTGTGCAACCATGAGCGTTAATAAAGAATAGGAAGCTATGTTGAAAGGAACTCCGAGGCCAACATCGCAGGATCTCTGATACAGAATGCATGTAAGGTTTTTCTCTCCATCCACGCAGAAATGAGCGAGCAAATGGCATGGCGGCACGCCATTTCATCCAAGGCTGCATGCAAAAACAGTTTCACATAAATATATTTATGGATAGCGGAACACACAGACACCCAAATCAATATATATATATACACACACACATTCTATTACATACTCTATATTCAATATGTATATATACATACATACACACACACACGATACAGAAACATGCACTGTGTATATTATACCTGAGAACACACATACACACTCTACGTACACATACATGTATATATAGAAAGAGAGAAAGAGAGAGGAAACTATTAAACATGCACAACATATATTTTCACACATTGTTTGAAACATATATAATACGTACGTACACATACACCCACAATATATAAATACACAAAATATGTAAACCATGCATTTTGTGAGCATACAAATCTATCTATCTATCTATCTATCTATATATATATATATATATACATATGCACATACAGTATATACAGACATCCACCATATATATACATAGATACATACGTACACAAGATATATCTATTCATATATATATATATATATATATATATATATATATATATATATATGTGCACATACAGTATATAGACATTCACCATATATATATATATATATATATACATAGACACATACGTACACAAGATATATATATACGCACACGATGTGTTGTGTAAAAACGCATACAATATATATATATATACATGTAAATACAAACACAGAGTACTCTACAAATTCAATGTATTTGAAGAGATACAAAATATATGTTAACATACATAATATATGTTAACACACACAGTGTACATAGTCTTTGCATAAATAGATGTATATATGTGTGAACGCAAAAAAGGAAGAAATATACCTTAGAAAGATATTTCCTTCTTCTTCTCTCTACCACCTCGATGTGAGGTGTAAGTGGTGGTGGTGATGATGTCCATGCAGAAGCAGCAGCAAATCATTCAAAGCCATGACCGCTGGTTGGCATTTCCCCCCACACGGCTTACTTAAAAAAAGAAATGTATTTAAAAAATCGAAGAAAAGAGCGGGGGCGGAGGTCCACACCGTCATCGCAGTAGTGTAGTATTGGTGCAGCGTATATATATAGAGAGAGCTGTGTCCTCCTCTGTGTATGTATGTATTAATGTAACTGAACACATATATATGTCTGTATGTACACGTACGTTTGTATGTATGTGTGTAGACCTATGTATGTATGTATACGTATGTATATGTATATATGGGTATATGTATGTATGTAGACGTATTTATATATGCATACGGATGTATGTATACGGATGTATGTATACGTATGTATGTACGTATGTAGATGTATGTCTGGGTATATGTATGCATTAATATATGTATATAAGGGTATTCGTATGTATGTGTGTATGTATGTATATATCTATATGTATGAATGGATATATGTATGTATGGGTATATGTATGTATGGGTATATGTATGTATGTGTATATGTATGTGTGTGTATATGTACGTATGTGTATATGTATGTGTGTGTATATGTAATGTATATATGTATATGGATGTATGTATACGTATGTATGTATGTATATATATGTACGTATGGGTACATGTATGCGTAAGTACATGTATGCATGGATATATGTATGTATATATATGTGTATGTATGTATGTATACGTGTGTGTGTATATGTATATGTATACAGATGTAGACATTGCAAAAGAAAAAAGGAAATCAAGATATTCAGATCAGGAAGAAGCGTGAGTGTGGTCATACCTGCGGGATTCCACGCGGTAAATAAAATGCGTCGATCGGTTGGATTTGTTCGAAGAGTATCGATGCATTTCTGCAATTGATCGATACCTCTTCCTTAAAAAAAACCACAAACAACGCACCCCAAAAGAAATTGTCTTAATGTCTAATCTTCCGTTGTGATGAAAGATGTATACATATATATATATATATATATATATATATATTCTGAAAATAAATTAATACATCTACACACTGTTATAGTAATAACAGTGAGCGGAGAGTGATATTTGTAGTAGTAGTAGTAGTAGTGATAATAATTATAGTTGTATGGTGATGAGATATATATATATATACACACAGATTCATATTGTGTATATATACACATTCGTAATATATATATATATATGTATAAACATAAATATATTAATTTTTATTGTTGAGAAAGGAGATTAATATTATGACTACTAGTAGTAGTAAAAATAGTTATGGTTGTATGATCAGATATACATGTATATATATATATATATAGATTCATATTGTATATATGGACTCTTAATATATAAACATATATACTAGTAGTAGTAGTGACAATGAGTATATTTGTATGGTGATGAGATATACCCGTATAGTCTTGTTCGAAGCCATCGTAATCGGCTCCGAAGTGACGCCACTGGAAGCCGTAGCCCGGACCAATATCTCCAACGGCTCTTTTGAAGAGACCTCTGGAGTCTAAAAATTCTCGAGTTACGTTTTTATCCCAGATTTTAACTCCTTTTTTGGAAAGTTTTCGTGAATCTGTGTCTCCCCTCACGAACCACAGCAGCTCTTCCACAACTCTAAAAGAAGAAGAAGAAAAAGAAGGAAAAGGGAAGGCAGAGAAAGATCGTAAAGGAGAGGAGAAACGCGGAAAGAGACGAACACAAGTGCTACACAGATAGGCACACAGAAGAGAGACATACACATATATGCATATATACATTTACACAGATACATATGTACATATATTTATATATTTATATATATATGTATGCAAAGACGAATATACAAGTATACATACACATACACGCAAATAGACACATTAGTAGAGAATGCATATTGACATACGTACAAACAGAGAGGCATATATATATATATAATATATATATATATACGGGCACCCACACACATATTCAAGCACTTACACGCAGAGGTAGAAAGAGCCCAAGAGATGATAGAGACATAACGCGTAAATTCTTCCGCTCACACACAAATACATAAAAACACATACATCGTACACAGGCATGTACACACGAAGAAAACACATTCCGACACATACACATACACACAATTATAAAATAAACGCTGACGACCTTCCCCTCCCGACGCATAAATAAATGCACGTATACACTACATATACACATCCACACATACACACCACACGGACACAGACACACACATTCATATTCACATACACATACTTATGCACGCTAGCGACTTTTCCCTTGCCACGCATAAATACATGCACATGTATAACACATGTAAACGCAAGGAAATATATGGACACACAAACATGCACACGTACAAACACACCTACATACGCATGCATGCAGAGAGAGACAATACTCCCCGCTGGTGCAGCTCTGGCCAATTATCACTTTTATCACATATCCTGTCAATGCTGTCTGGTAAGGAGTGATATGATGATGCTGTTTGAATTCGCGTCTAATGTAGAATTAATTTAAATATGTACATATATGTACATATATATATATATATATGTACGTCTATGTACATACGTATACGTGAATGTAAATATGTGTACACATACATTTAGATGGAGAGAGAAGGAGAGATAGACCTCCTCTGCTGTTGTTACTGTTGCTGTGGCCACTGCATAAACATTTGTAGAAAGAGAGAGAGCCAGTAAGAAAGAGATAGAGAGATAGAGACACAGAAAGAAAGACAAACAGAAGCACATGCACCTTAATGCTGCTGTTGCTGTTGCTGTTGCTGTTGCTGCCGCTGTTGCTGTTGCTGTTGCTGCTGCTGTTGCTGTTGCTGCCCGCTGTTGCTGCTGCTGTTGCTGCTGCTGTTGCTGCCGCTGTTGCTGTTGCTGTTGCTGCTGCTGTTGCTGCTGCTGTTGCTGTTGCTGCGCTGTTGCTGCCGCTGTTGCTGCTGCTGTTGCTGTTGCTGCCGCTGTTGCTGCTGCTGTTGCTGCTGCTGCTTCTTTTACATATATACACAGTCATATACGTATATATACATATATACATATATATATATATACGTAAAGAAAGACAGGAAGGAAGAGAGGAATTAATACATTCTCTGGGTGTTTGAGGAGGTATTAGTTGGGCCATCAATTTGCTGACGAATTTCTGCTCCTTTGCACGTTCATTTGGTGTGCGTCACTAATACGACTACCATCAGTGCTGCTGTTGGTGTTGCTACTGTTGGTGTTGCTGCTGTTGCTTGCAGTTGTTACTAACGCTACTAGTGCTGCTGCTGTGTTTCTGCTGCTGTTGGTGTTTCTGCCGCCGTTTGCGTTGCTGCTGGAGGTGTTGCCACTGCATTTTCTGCTGCTTTTGTCGTAATGGCCGCTTTGTTTTTGCATTATTTTCGTGAAACGGCTTATGCAAGCCACTTACCCTCTCCAGAAAACTCTCTTCGTCGTGAGTAGAGGGAATGTTTCCTCGAGAGAGAAAGACATCGTACACCCGAATTTGGCGAGAGTACTCACCCCTGTTCACACATAATTAACACACACATACAAAAATATATACAGGTACCTATATATCTACGTATATCTACATTAAATATATATTTGTATATGCAAAAAACAAATGCACATATTTGCATGTACGTACACACAGACACACTTACACCATATAAATATCTATACATACACATATATAGAATACTGGTAATTGTTTTACTGTTGGGAATGAGGGAAGGACGAATTCTGGGTGGATGTGTGTTGTTTGTATTTAGGAACGTATACGTGCATAACATTTCTCTCAAAGCACCTTAAATTTCTCTCAACTATCTCCCCAGATACATATATTCATAGATGTCTTTTCATATATATATATATATCTCCTGAGGTAATTTCTATATATATACTAAAGTATATTATATATTAGTATATATATATATATATATATATATGTATATATATCAATATATATCAACTATCTCTGGAGAAATTTATACACAGGTATATATATATATATATATATGTATAGAGTATATATATATACATGTATATTTATATGTTTTCACATGCACTGAGGTGTATTATATATCAGTATATATATATATAAACTAACATTGAAGATACATATATTTATATATATACGTATAATATATATATATATATACATATAGTATACATATATATATATATATATATATATATATGCACATGTAATGTGGTATATATTATGATGGGTGCTAACGCTGAATTGCGTGAACGTTGGAGTACCGAGAGGTAATAGACTGAGAGAAATTGAATATCGGTATCTCGATCAAAAAATATTTGAATACATGTACAAAGAAATATAAATACAAATATACATACACATGTATGTAAATATATATACAAATATATATACACATGTATATATATATATATCTAGCAATATATAGCGTCAGTGCGTCTGAAACGGCGCACAATTCTCTGGATATTCGGTCCAGTATTCTTCATTGACCACATGGTGATTAGCCCACTGGACAACCATGTCTCTGATGAGCATGACGTGAATATCGGTGATATGTGTATCTGTGTGTGTGTGCATTTGTTTTATGTGTGTTACCACTATACTAGATTTATATATATATATGTACATATACGTATAATATGCTGTCGGGGAAGGGGGAGGGGTGTTCATATATGTGCGCGTATACGTTTGTTACTTTGAGTGGGCTAAAGTGAGATATATACATATTTATATATACATATAGGTATGTATATATATATACATATATACATACATATACATATATAGAGAGAGAGAGATCTTGTGCGTTTTCAATACATGAGCCGACGTTGATAATATCAGCCATTCGATCTGAATGTAGGTATATGCAGAGATATAATACATAAATATGCATACACATGTATATGTACATATATATCCCCTTATATATATATATATATATATGTATTGAATTACTCTGTCAGTGTTTTAACGAATGAGCCGACGTCAAAATATCAGCAACTAGATCTGAGTTTCCACGCTTGAGGAAGCTCCAATTTGGATAATACACTAGCAGTAGGTATTATCTGCAGAGATATAATACATACGTATACACATAAATATATATATTTTATAGAATGATCCTGTGAGTGTTTCAGACAAAGAGTTGGAGTTTATAATATCGGCAATAAGACCTAAACGTATATATATATATGCATGTATACATATATAGGGATATGTGTGTAGACAGGTAGCCATATATACATTTACGTGTTGCTGTATATGCATCTACATATATATATATATATATGTAAAAAATGGACCTGTGCGTGTTTCAGTGACATCTGTAGACTAGATGATGATTTCAGCAGTTCATTCTAAGTATATGTGTATGCGTATATACACATACACATTATACGTACTGAGAGTGATGTATATATATATACATATTATATATATATATATGAGTACGTGTGTATATATATAAATATATATGTGAAACGAACCTCTGCGTGTTTCAATGACATCTCTAAACTAGAACACTTGAGCAAAGCGATCTAAATATAAATATATGCATATATACATACATACACATAGTATATGTACTGATAAATAAATATATATATATATATATACATACTATATATATATAAGTTCGTGTACACATATAGGTATGTATATGGAACGAACCTGTGCGTGTTTCGATGAAAGCGCCAGAGTTGATGATATCAGCAATCAGGTCAAGATATTGAATTTCCTCATGACCTCTGTATAGTACGTATGGTAGAGCTCTCAAGGAAGTGTGACTGTTCTGAAGAAATGGTGGGGTTGTGTGTGGCTCCGTGTGTCCAGAGCGCGACCCTTTGTCGTGTGAATTGCTTTTATCATTAGAATTTGAGATTTACTCTCCGACTCCCCCTCAGGAGAAGAGGAGAAACTTTTTTTGCTACCACCACTATTATCATCACTACTATCAAAAGAAGGAGGAAGGTTTGCTTTGTGCTTTTTGTGTGGATGTGTGAGAGTGGGTTCGTCTTCATTCTTTGTTTCAGAAACTTCATTGGATTCTCCTGCTGCTACTACTACTCCTAGTACTGCTGCTTCCCTGTGTATGTATTTAGTTTCTGGGAGTGATTTCTGCGTCAATTTGGATGTTATCGCTGGTGCTTCTCCCTCTTCTTTTTTTTCTTCTGGTGTATCCGTCTTTTGTGTTGTAGTTGGTGTTGCTGCTGCAGGTATTGTCAGTACGGCGTTTATGCTGGGTGCTGCTGTTGCTGAATTTTCTTCTTTTCATCATTCGAGGTGTTCGAACAAACTCTTTTCTTCCTTTGACCACTACTATCATTATTATCATCGCTACTAATACTAGGAGTAGTGTTGTTGGTAGTTTTCTTCTTTCTTTCACATTCATTATCTTTCCTAGTTTTCTCCGGCGACTCGCGATCACTTCTCTCTCTCTCGCCGTCTGCATATTCTAACCATCCCAACGCCGGATGCACGGAAGTAGCAGCAGCACGCGCGACTACACCGTGGCTTCCTGGTATGGTCATGAGCTGGAGGAGTTGCTATAAACAATAAAAAGATCATCGATTTGATAAAAAAAGGTCAGAGACTGAAAATGACTGAAACGAAGGTTTTTGTAACGAAAAAAGAAATACTACACACGAAAAAAGCAAGAAGGCTACGAAGACAACAAAAGATATCAGAAAGAAGGGGAGAGAAAAGAAAAAAGAAACGGCTGCCTATCGAATAAGACATGGATTACAGAAATTGAAATGAGCTTAAAAGACTTCTTTTCTTACCTACAAGGAAAAAGAGATACGATACAAAGCTTGAATTCAGACGGAAAAACAAAACATCCTATGATGCAGAAGTACAACGCCTTAAGGAGACGAAAACTCCAAGAAAAAAAAAAGATTTTTCCAAAACACAAACAGAAAAAAAAACATGAAAGGCACACAAGTGGAGAAATAAACAACATCTCGTAAACAGTTAATATCTATATATATATGTGTGTGTGTGTGTGTGTGTGTGTGTGTGTGCATGTATGTGTGTGTATACCTGTGTGTATGTATGTATGGCTGTATACTATGGTCATATATATATATATATATATATATATATATGTGACGTACAACACACTTTGTCTGTGGGGGTGTATGTATATGTGTATATTTGTACTATTAGGGTCCATCATACTGCAGAACAATATATATGCATATATATATATATACACGTGGGTGAAAATATGTATATGTAAATGTCTATATTATGGAGTATATGTGCACTGTAGAACACTATGTGCATGGGGGTGTATGTATATGTGTGTCTTTACACACCTACGGTGTTATATATATATATATGTACTGTACAGCAATATGTGTATGTATATGTGTATGCATGTGTGGTGTGTGTGTGTGTAACTCGGTTTATTATGGCCTTAAAGTTTATTGCAGAGCAGTCTGCGTTTGTGTATATATGTGTGTGGGTGTGTGTCTGTATATATGGTCTTGAATGTGTATGGTAGTCAGATACTAATAGTGCATGCATATGCGAAAATGTCAACAGACGCGCATGCAGATTAGATGGGGGACGTGTCTTCTGTCGTACACGTTCGTGTTGAGAAGAATGAAAGAATGCGTTGCGCCAGAAACGTATCTGATGAATAATAACAAAAATGTCGTAATGACATTTGATTCGACACGCATCAAAAGCCTGTCTGCCTTCGAAACACACAGATCTACTTAACCACCTCCGTTTCTAATTTCGTTCTTCTCCACGTCCCACCACCAGAGTGCCGCTAAACGCACTTATGCAAACATATATACTATCTCATATGTCTTCTGCATTCACATACGAATATAAATTTACATGAATATATATATATATATATGCATGAATGTATGTATGTATACATTTCTGTTATCGTGGGGTCCTGTGTGTATATATACATATGTACAAACAGATATCAACCTACATTCTATACATCTATATCTATATATGTATATAGATATATATATATATACATATATACATATATATACACATGAATACATATATATATATATATATATATATGTCCGAGTGTGAATCTGTGTGTGGTGGATGTCTGTGTTTGTGTCTCTGTACACGTACATGTATATATTTACGTACAGTCTGTATATACACATGTGTGTATACATACGTAGATATCTTTGTCCGGGTGTGTGTGTGCGTGCGTGTGTCTGCATGTGTATATGTGTGTGCGTGTGTGTGCATGTGCATGTAAATGTGTCTGTGTATGCATGTACATATGTGTGTATATGTGCATATATATATATATATATATATATATATATATATATGTGTATGCGCATGTATATATTTATATACATATATATGAGAATACATATATATATATATACATATATGTATATGTGTGTGTGTGTGTGATTTCTCCAGATAGAACCTACATGCACATTAGTTTGTACTGACTTTTTTCTCAAACATACATTCTATAGACACCAGAGAACACGTGCAGAAAAACAAGTAATATGGGCTATCCCCTATATATATATATATGTGTATATATTTATATCTGAATAGATGTATATGTATATACGTATACGTGTATACATGCATGTATATATATGTATCTATATAAATATATATACAATGAATCGACGGAAGTATACTATGTAATGTAATTTTACACGAAACATACACACACACATATGCATACATGCACATAGACACGAAGTCAGTGTACTTGCCCTCCCATAGTGAAACAAGAAGAAACACATGCTTCATTCATTACCATATACACAAGCAATCTTCCTTGCAATAATGCATGTATATATGTACATGTATGCATATGTAAGTATGTTGTGTATGACCACTACTACAGACACAACACATTCTACTACTGGTGCATAAATGTATATACATATATACATATACATATATATATATATAACTAGCGAGAGAGAGAGAGGAAGTAAGTATCCCACAGTATAGTAGAATATATCATTTGCATTACAAATATATATGGGGACACAGTCTGATATACACATGCAAAGGCCATTACGTCTATGTGTATGTGTGTACGCTCGTACTACTTGTAAATACATGTATATGCACATATATATATATATATATATATATGCACATATATATATATATATATACATATGTATATGCACATATATATATATATATGTATATGCACATATATATATATATATATATATATATGCACATATATATATATATATATACATATGTATATGCACATATATATATATATATGTATATGCACATATATATATATATATATATATATATATATATATATATATATATATATATATATGTAGTGATAGTTCACACACGTACATCGAGTTGATTTATATGCTCCGAGAGAATATATATATATATATATATATTAATGGGTATATATATATATGCTTTCATTAATATGTGTATCACATATGCAGAAATAAATATGTATAGTCAGATACACTTATATACAGAGTCGAACACATATTTATATATATATGTTAGCTGGTATTATTATAATTACTGTGATGTTTATCACATATGTAAAGATAAATATGTATAGCCAGATACATTCACATAGAGTCCAACATATATATATATATATATACTAGCTAGTATTATTAAAATTATTATGTGTATCACATACGTCAAGATAAATATGTATAGTCAGATACACTTACGTACGTAGAGACTTTATTTTTTCATCATAGAATGCATAGCTAGAAAAAAACGTGTGCATTTCCTTCATCTATTTTTATTATTTTGCATACATACATATATAGAGAGAGAAAGACACCTAGAGGTACACAGACACAGACCATACGTATACGAGTTATTACTATCAAGAGTGTCGTCATAACACTTATATATATATATATGGTCAGTCACTCATGCATGCAGAGGCTATTAGTTATATAGTTAGCTACATATATATATAGAGAGAGATAGTGAAACGGAAGCATACGTACCCAGTCTCTTAGTATTATTACTACTATTTTGGGTATATATACATATATATATACGGTCAGTAACCATACGTACGCATTTTATTTTATATCGTTCATATAACAGCAGTATATATAGAACCGCTCATTTGTATGCACAGAGGCTATTACACATATCATAGCATATGCGTATATATATATTATAAGTAGTAATATATGTATACGCAGCGTATTATTATGATCGTTACTTTGCATATATGTGTGTCTGAATGAGTTGTTGTAGCAATTGTAGTGCTTGCTGTGGGTAGTATTTTTGATTATAGTAGTAGTAGAAAGAATACTAGTGGTAGTAGTAACAAAACTAGTAGGAGTGATATCGTAGTGTTTATAATATATATCGACAGAGCTTTCTCTTTTTCGATAGAAATTACTTACGTGATTTGAAGATCTGTCAACAAAGAAGCTGCACTCTCTAAAAACCTGTCTACTCAACATATACACAGAGGGAGTAGTAGTAATAGTGAAGTTAGTAGTGGTAGTAGTAGTAGTGGCTGTAGTAATACTACTAGCGGTTGCAGTGTAGTTGTTTTTGTAGTTTCAATAGTAATAGTAGTAGTATTAGTAATAATGAGAATGAAGAAATGAAATGGGTTTATCTGTGCATATGAACTAATTTTTTGTAGGAGTCTGCTTACATATTTTGAGAGAGAATTAAGGAAAGACTCCGTCTTGCAAGAGTGAGCGTTAAAATTGAGAGGAGGTAAATTTTTCTTTCTTTCGAGAACAATGAAATCAAATGACATTCCCTTTTCCGAAAAAGTTTTTGATGTGAAATTGCCTCAAAACAATCTTCTTCGTTACTTTTTTTTCATCGTCATTCACAACAGTCTCTCTTTTTCCTTCTAGTTGCTGGTCGTGTCTCTCCCGATACCCCTGCTGCATAACCACTCGACCTGCTGCTACTGTTTGCTGCTGCTGCTGCTGCAGCACTCGTACTACTATCTTCACTATTAGTCTTTCGGTCTAGGCTGTCGGAGGAATAGCATTAGTAGTAGTAGATGACGATAATGCTAATAACCCTGTATTATTACTACTACTACTACTAGTAATGGTAGTGTCCATATTACTACCATTAACAGTAGTAGTAAGCCTATCAGCACTACTATTTCTGGCGTTATTGACATCTATATTATATTTATTGGTAGTGGTAGAAGTAGTAGTTTTACTGACACAAGGAGTGATACTATTACCACTACAACTACTAGCAGTAGTAATGGTAGTATTATTCATATTACTTCCCCTACTACTACTACTAGTAGTAGCATCATGAGTCTTTGATTTCGCATCATTATTGCCTTCACTACTAGTAGTAGTAGTGGAAGTGAGAGCGGGCGGACCGAGAGGTATGTTTTTATCAGTAGAAGCAGAAGAATTGTGTGATAAGGATAATACTGATGCTGACGATAAGGAGGAAGATTTACTATTCGCTCTATTTGCAGTAGGTTTTTGTCCAAAAAAAAGGTCATCTCCAGGAAAAGAAGGGAAGTAAGTATCTGCTTTGCCGTTGTATGTGATTCGCGTGATATACATGCGGCTGCAAATACGAAGGGATAGAGCCAGAGCGTACAGTTGGGCTCCACCTGTTTGTAGAAACACACACACGGCATTAGATTACATAGCAAAAGAAGAACATTATACATCTCTCTCTTTTTTTATGTCCTCGAGGAAACATCATCTGCAGTATACTGCATATTGACATACCTTCACTATGCACATTCATACAAATATATATATAATATATATATTTGCATATATGCACATCGATCGATATATATATAGAGAGAGAGAGAGAGACGTATATGTAGGAATGCAGCAACAAAGAATGATAGATTTACAGCGGGATACCCCGCTCGAAATTCTGAAACTTTTCCCTTTGCCTCCAGTGGTGACGCCTCTCGAGGCTACAAGTCGAAGACCCTTCCAACAATCTTCGATTTCCACTTTGTGCTCTTCCCTGTTCACTCGCCGTTATTTATGTATATATATATATATATACACACGAGATATATTAGTTATATATTTTGTATATTTATATATATATACATATACAAACATACAGGAAATGTATATATGTACATATATACTTTATTTTTCAAATGTCGGAATCCACAAATAAGACAAAACCGTGAAAAAGCCAAAGCATAACGATATTGTATATATGTACATATACATTTCCCGTATGTATATATATACATACAAATATACAATATATATATATATTATATGTCGTATATATATATCTAAATCTAATATATGCATTCGCTATCTTTCAGTATGTGTATATATGTATGCGTATCCGATGCATATATGTATATGTACGCAGGAATGGCGATAAGAGCAACAGAAACCGATTGTTAGAGCTACTCTAGAACATTCGACTCCTCCTTGAAGTCATAGCCATCAAGAAACAAAGATATGAAACCATAAAAAATATCGCCTTTGACAAATACATCGTCAATCTGTAAACGCGCATCTCTAGAACATTCGACTCCTCCTTGAAGTCATAGCCATCAAGAAACAAAGATATGAAACCATAAAAAATATCGCCTTTGACAAATACATCGTCAATCTGTAAACGCGCATCTTCTCTCTTTCTCTCTCTCTCTCTCTCTCTATATATATATATATATATATGTTTGCCGTTGATGCACGATGGACGCGAAGCGCAAGATGAATGTGGATGGGTGTGCGTGTTGATGTACATAGACTTCTTCGTCATGGGAAAATTCTAAAAATATTTTATTTAGTGCCAGTGTGTGTGGATATTCTTTACTCACCAATAATGAAAGCATGGGAAATGCATGTGGAGTATTCGTTTGCAGAAGACGCATTGCCTCAGTTAGAGAGCAACAAACTCGTACGCGTTGTATGTCGACGTCTCCTTCTTTTTGTTCTTTTTTTTCAACTTTTTCAGCATGCTGGGTATTTGTTCTCGACGAAAAAGACGACGAGGAGGAAGTGGATATAGGTAATGCTATCTTCGTAGGTGTGCTGGAACTCTCTCGAAAAAACTTCTTCGTTCTCTTTTCTTTGCTGCTGTTGCTGCTGTTGCTCTTGTTCCGGCTGCCGCTCTTGCTGCTGTTGCTGCGTTGCCAAGCCATTAGTAAGCAGCTGTGTGTTTGTACACGTCTCGCGTATATCACTTTCGTTCATAGAGGAAACTATTCTCTCTGTCTGCCCAAAACGCCGATATTCCCACGACTGCAACTGGCATTCGCTGCCTCCTCCGTACTGCAACACACACACACACACGCACACACACAGACACACACCGGCAACCATACTACATATATATATATATATATACATTTACATATATTTACGTATACATTTGGAATGTTACCTATGCACGACTATATGTATATATATATGTATATATTTCATCTGTACATGTGTATAAACAATTATATATATATATACACAAGGACATCACCACATACAACACGCATGTACACACACGCACATACCGGTACATTCACAGGCATACTGAGACCATATTATAGAACCACACACACAGAGACACATAGACACACATAAATATATATATATATATTATATATACACAAATATAGATATTCACATACACATCTATACCCGCATACATATGTATGTATATATATATATATATACGTGTATAATAGACGTGCACATATATATATATATATATAAGTATAGAAACATACACACTCCTCTATCCAACATATGTGCATATATAGTTATATATATATATTGGTGGGGCCGAATTCCACCAGCAGTAGGAACACGCGGGGATGAGATATAACAGCACCACGAATATGAGCAGAAGAAGACTCTGGTAGCACACAGAACAGCAGATATAGAAAAAACGGTTCGAATGTAGTTTCCTATCATTGTTACCAGAGACGCACGACTGCAGAATCACTATCAACAGATAATAGTTATATACCGACAAATGGTACAGCAGCAGTATACACGACCTTCTTTGCTTACGCAAAGAAAGAAAGAGTTGAGTGGCAAAAAACCTTTAAATGAAAGTGATGCAGAACAGCAGAAAGAGGGAAAGAAAAAAAAAACGGAACAGCAGAAAAAAACGAAGAATTAGAGCAAAACCATATGTATTCAAATTCGTATTAGCAACACTACTGGAGACATAAAATATAAGCAAAATACGTATAATGTATGCATATACTCCACTCTCTCTCTCTCTCTCTATATATATATGCGGCAGTAGAGGAAGGCGCTGGACGTCACTTACTAACAGTAAGGATGCTTTCCACGTATTTATCTGTGGATGAACACTAGTAATAGTCGCAGAAGTAGGAGCAGCAGCAGGGAAAAAAATCAGCACGACTGTGCATCATGTCAACGCCGACTTGAAGTAGAACGTTAAAACAGATACTACTCTTTCTAACCTGTCATACGTCTTGCAACGCAATCAACGATAGCAGGAACATAGAGAGAGACAGAGATATGTATATATATATACAGAGAGAGAGAGAGGAAGAAAAAGAGACATTCGTGTTTAGCGAGAAAATAGTAGCGCTTACAGTGTTGTTGAGATAATTATATTAAGACGCTTTTTCAATGGGCGTTGTGAGAGTGGAATACTATCCCACGTGCGGCGTCCCATGATCACTGCATTATAGAACTGTTTCGGCTTTTTTGCCCCATAAACATCATGTTTACGTTGATTACGTAGTTCGTCTTTATATGCATTGTCATGACCATTCATAATGTCTTCGTAGAAGTCAACATTCACACTACTGTCGTCGTTGCTGCTGCTGCCGTTGTTGCTGCTGGTGGTGTCGCTGTGAGGCTGAGTGTGATGTTGCTGCTGCTGCTGCTGGTGAGAAGAGTTGTAGCGATCCGCAGACGAACGTCCATCGTGATCATTTGAGACAGTTGTAGTGGTGACCCGAAAAAAATGTTTGAATCTCTCGAAAGTTTTGGCCATGGAAGTTTGTTTTCGCACCCAATACCTCTTGACGGTATCGCTACTGCGGCTATAAGTGAGACTCCTATTTCTCGAGACACAAATGGTTGCTTAGCATCTTGCTGCATGCTGCTTTCTTGTTGCTGCCAGCTTCTCTCTACTTTTGGCTGGTGCTGATGATACTTTTGCTTGTGCATTTGGTGCGGCTGCTGCTGTTGTCCTTGTTGCTGCTGTTGTTGCTTCAGTGTCTTTAGATGTAGTTGTTCGTCATTTTCTTGTACTGCGTCTACTATACTACGATTAAGAGGACTACCGCGATTGACCTGTGCTGTCTTCTCTGTAAAGATGATGCATTCTTCTTTATTGCAAGCGAACGTTTTTTGCTTTTCGAACTTTCGCTAGATTTTTTCACAGAGGGACTTGTATCTGTCAATAGCTGAACAGCAGTATCGACTACGCTACTATTAGCATTAGCGACAGCAGCAATTGTAGCAGCAGCAGCACAAACAGCCTCAGCAGCAGTTGCAGCAACAGCAACAGACGCCGCCCCACACTCGGCAGCTCGGCATGCGGCACTCACTTCACCTCCTCCACCACGTAAAACTAAGTGAGGCAGCGAACCTCCCATTGTTGTTGTTGTTATCGACATTATATTTGTGGGGGGAGGTGTCAGGTGTAGTTCGTTACCGCTTTTGCTTCGAATTCACACGTCATAGTAGATGCAGCAATCACAGGACCCTCTGTAGCAACTACTGAGTATCGTCACAGCAGCTCATACCCACGCGCAATGCTATTGTGTTTCTCCTCTGTTTATATATGTGTGTACGCATTCATGTATGTACGTATGTATGACACGTGATGCATGTGTATGTGCATGTGTACATACGCGTGCATGTGTACATTTATATGTTTAACGCGTGTATGTGTGTTTGTATATATGTGTGTGTGTGGGGCGTAATAATGAAAAAAAAAGATGTTTTAGGTCCTAAAAAAAAGCCTGTCCCGGTCTTATTTACATTGCTGTCAATGCTAAAACTACTACTTCTGTAGCTGTGGCTGCTGCTTCCCCTGGTGCTACTGCGGCTTCTCGTCGTATTCCTGCTGCTGTTGCTGTTGTTTTCGCTCTCTTGTGTTGCTGGTGTATTACTGCTGTCAACGCTGCTGCTGCTACTGCTGCTGCTGCCTGTGGGGTCGATGCCTTCCCTGCTGTTGCTGCTGCTCCAATCGTTGATGCTTGTGTTACAGCGGGTGATCGTGTTGCCTTATTTTCTTCGTGTACTTGCCACGTCTCCAAAGACGCGTGAACGCAAGGGCTCTTTTGCTGCATGACACACAGAAACCCACAAAAACGAAGACGCACCAAAAAAGAAGAGATTGACTTCGGCTCTCTAGTTGCCCTAGGAATATTATTCCTTGTGGGGTTCATAGTCTCATAGAGTATAGACCCGAACCTTTGTCAATACGTAAAATCATATATCTCCATATATAAAAGATATATATATGTATATATACATACATGCATACATGGATACATACACATCTATATATATATATATATCTATATATATATAGTCTTCATTGGGTTAGCATGTACGGAGGACTATTCATTGACTGCTAATGTCATGCAAATATGTATATGACTATATATATCTATACCTATCTATATATTTATATATATATATATGAAGACTACGTACAGATATTATCCCTTGAGCGCTTTTCTATAGCGCCATATAATAAATGAATTGTGGACCCTCATGTATACTTGAATACGTATACCTACACAAACACACATACACTTACAGATGCATATACATATATATATATATAGATTGGTAGATAGATAGATAGATACAATACGAGCATCGAAATATGCATATATATATCCGTACTGGGTCAGCTCAAATGAAAAACTATTTCTTCAAAACGACGCCATGAGATTATTCCTTGTATGCTTCATAATAACGTATGTATACATATATATATATATATATATATATATATATATATGTGAATGTAAGTCAATATCTAGTCCTAGTAACCACATATATATATATATATATATATATATATATATATATATGTATACATGTATACATACGTGAGTCTCTACTATAGGTCAACGTGTACGAAAGACTGTCTCTCTCTCTCTCTACGCAGTTTCGAAATATACTTTCTGTTGTTATAGAACCTCGAGTCTCATGTAGACTGAAAAACCAAAGCCCTGTTTCTGTGTTGCCATATACAGGTATAGACACAAATACGTATCTACACCAATTCTCACATATGCATATCCATATGTAGACACATAAATGTGTATATATATATATATGTACAGCTGGGTAGTGTGTACGGGCGTGGGCGGCTGGAAATCCCGAAATATATGTGCTGGCGTATTAGTGTGGGTGACTGCTGGGTGGGAAGAACGCTGACATGTATTATATATGCGTTTACGTGTGAGTGCTACATTTGTCCTTATAAGAGGTGTTCAGCTCATTTCCCTATTACTGACAAACGAATACAGATTCTTTTATATTCCCAATTAGGAGAAGGCAAGAAAAGCCTCGTCGAGGGTTTAGCAGACAGAGACAGACACAGAAAACACAGAAAGGCAGAAAGACGAATAAATGAGGACTAGTCGTGCGGAGAAGCGTATAAGACGAATTCCCTGAGGGAGAACGAATGGAAATGGTCAGAGAGACGGTGAGTGGAAAGAGATGTGATTAGACCACCAGCAGCACAAATGAAGCTCTTCTTTAACAAATAGACAGAGACAGGCAGAAGGAGAGAAAGAGACTTAAGATCACCACAAAAACAATGGACGATGGAAAGTTAGTTTCGTCAGACGTGCTTTATGCAAAGACGGCCTATCTTTTTTCCTGTACATGCAAGAGAAGCATCAAGTAAGAGATACACACGGACAGTAATAATCATCAGGACACTGTAGTAGACCGGCAACCCCGTCCTGCAAATATCTTGTATCAAAAAAACAGTCTTTCAATACGTATATATATAACTGAGCGGGAAGGGTTGTGACTACTACGACAAGCACCCGAAAAAAAGTGCAAACATATTCTCGAGAGAACGTTAATTTGAGGGGATTCTGTTGCTACTTGTAGTAGCTGTCGTAGTAGTTGTGCTATCGAGGAGAGGGAGCTTCTATAGTATGAGTGAAAGCCGTGTGTTTCGTTATAACTTTCTTTTCCAGTGTGGTGAAATTACAGATTCCCTCATGCATATGCGACACGGAAAAGAGAATATTACTGCGCAGTACTCGCTCTGAGAGCTCTTGGATTGAATGCTCTACCACTCCCTTCGTACAACTGAAAAGTTTGATAAGCTCTCGATGTACGTGGCGGGGGCTTGTGGTGGTTTGGGGAGGAGTTCCTGGTGGCGGTGGTGGTGTTGCCATTGTATATGAACGTTTGTGCGGCTTTCTACGTTAGCGGTGTGGTTGTTGTATATAAAGATTTGTGTAGTTGTTATCTGAGGTGATGGTGGTGCTAGTGATAATGATGTGGTTGTATGTTGGCCTGGTTGTCGTTGCTGCTTTCCGTCGTGTATAAATGTCTGTATGTTCTTTTGATGGTGTGTTTATATACATACAGATATATAGTCATTGTGTGGCTGTGGTTGGTATATCGTTGTGTGTGTATGTAAGTGTTTGTCCCAGTGTTAGGGCTGCTCCGGTTGCATATTGTTGTCGGTGTCGATGGTGGTGGTGATGTTCGTGGTGTGCTTGTATATGACCGTCTGTACGGTTTTCTTGGTGGTGTCTTCTCATACAAATGTACGTGTGTTGCTGGTTTTTTTGGTTGTTACTGCCAGGCAAATATCTCCTTCTTTTCTCTCTGTGAAAGTGAAAATCACACAAATGGCTGCGCATACTACTCCATCTGCCTCTGCTAACGGTTGCAACTGTTCCCTTTCAGCTATTGCCTCTATCCTGCTGGTGCTTTTCTACTGCTACTGGTGCTTCTGAGCTGTTGTTTCGCTTCTGTTGGTATTTCTGTGCTGATGTTTCTACTGCTATTTTTCGTGTTCCAGTGCTGTTCCAATTATGTCGGTCCACTGATACTTGTACTCCTGCTGCTTCTCCGCTACTCCTGGTGCTGGTGGGCTGCTGCTGCTGCTGTCGCTGCTTTTTATGTGCTGTTACTTCTACTTCCAGATCTCTTCTACAGGTGGTTCTCTGCTCTTTCTCCACTGCTAGTTGTTCTTATGTAGTGCTGCATTTTTTGCTGGTGGTATTGATTTGCACTGCTCTTAGTGCCTCTCTCCTTCGGATGGTGCGATTGCAGCTGCTGCCCTAAAGATCAAAACACTCAATGCTCACTGAATTTTTACGGCAGAGCACCTGTCACGCCACATCAGAAGCACTAACACGACGGACATGAATACTCCCATAGCTCTGGTAGTATGTGTAGTCTCACTAGTACTGCTAAAACTCTGTATGGGAGGGATGCGTTAGCCTTCGCGGTGAGCGCAGTGGCTGGTCCTCCAGCTCCACGCGAGTAACGCTACAACGCGACAGCTACTACTGCTTTCACCAACAGCATACCTTGATTGGATAGTCACAGACACTCACGCCGTGCACTCCTCGGGCGGCACGCTGCTGTGATCTTAAAAACTTTTCAAAAATGACAGTTATGAATTGGACAGTGCAGCGTACAGGTTCTGCGGCGCGTGTGACTAGTGAGAGATTTCCACGGATGGCAACCACGCAGTCTTATGGAAGTGCTACCTCGGACTGATCATACGTCCTACCGCAAAAGAGACGAAGAAAAGAAGGAAAGACTGCAGTACCACTACAAGGGCGACACAGGATAGTTCGTAAGACGAGAAAGTGCGAGAGGTGCGCAAAACATGAAAAACATTTTAGTCCGCGTGTGTCCACGCACTCACGGCCGTGCACTGGAAGGAAAAAGACTGTTGCGATAAGTGGGTACGTTTCTATGTAAACGTTGTCGCGAATGCCACCACTTGTACACTGAAGGTGTGTCGTCAGGGACCAGCGAGTTTTTAGAAGGCGCCAGAGAAGTGGCTTACAACCCGTACGCAAAGACCAGAAGAAATCACGCATACCAGGAATAACCAATCATTATCTATCCCCTGGTGGCGCTTGCAGCGGAGGAAGCGGAAAAAGTGAGATCTATCTCAGCTTATGTAGAAAGGGCACTTTAACAATCTGATTGAGAGGAACGCTGGATTTGTCCTCGAATGTCTTGTGGGGAGGTGCGCTATATGTATAGCTGCCTGTGCTAACGGGAGGGGGGTGGGTGCCGGTGTGTGTGCAAGGGCGCCTACCACTCGAGAGCGGGTGAGGGTTTGTGGGGCTTGGCGCGGATGGTTCTTGTAACAATAGCAACGGGGAATTCTCTTGACATGTAAGCCCTAGGTGTAACCGAGGCAAACACAAATCAGGGCCAACCCAACGTTTAAGAATGTCGTCAGGGGAGGTACTGCACTGGGACGGGGCTGTTTGGCACAGCCTTTCTTTCATTGCTGGCTCAGGCAGACGCCAGTTTCACTAGCCATGAATGAGGTGCCTACCCGGGACGCCTCGGGAGCCGACTAAAGGGTGGGAATTCAGGATGAATCCTGATCTCTATAAGTCAGTAGGGAAACCATTGTACGATGCAGCTTACCAACGCGCGGGGCGCCAAGGTGTAGCGTCTCCTCTACTCTCCATCCGTCTTGCGCACGAAAAGTGCGGGAGCGACGGGGAGGGCGGCGGTGTACACGGAGAGCAAAATGTAACCAGCGAGGCGCCCAAGACACTCACGAGGGACTCGGTGCGTAGCATACATGGGCGTTCAAACCTATAATAGTGCCGTCCTCAGTCCTTTCGTCAAGTGTGGCTGCTCTTTCAGATTATTTCATCGTGTACCTCGCGCTCCCCTTAGCACTGGGGGTGTGTGGGCCGCCGCCCGAACGCCACCAGCCTCTTCAGCAAGCATGTTTAAGATGTCTTGCAGATTGCAGAGGGCCTGCTTTCTTTGCAAAGGACATGAACAGCGTGCTGCCAAGGGCATACGCATAGCACGTGTGCACAGTCACGCATCGAAAACACGCAGGACTTGAGACACGTTCAGCTTATCCAATTGAAAGAAAAAGATTTGAGCAGGCTTCCTCGCGGCTACCCACTTCGACCCAAACACTGGAGAGTCTGGTGGGCAAATAAGGTTATACGTCAACATCAGCTCTTTCTTTGCTTGAAACAGCCACTATTGCCAGCAGCTCCCTATGTCATTCACAAAGACGGTACGTGGAACTTTCGTTGCGTGCACTCAATTTCTACCAGATATATGGTAGTTGGACTCTACTTCGTGTGTGTCACGCTGCATTGGCACTCCAGTTCTGATCACCTCGGCCCCGCAGATCCCTTAAGTCTGCCGTATGCAACCAACCCCAACCTGCACTTCTGTACAAGTGGTCACTTTACCCCTCATCAGATGGGACGTTGAATCCTCTGATGCACACATCTTCCCACTCCTGCGGGGCGACTAGGCTCATAATGCCTCTCTACCACGTTTAGGTATGTTTCTTCCAACACTGCTCAGGCGAGTTCCGGTGTTGGAAAGTAATAGTGAGCGGCGAGCGATCCTCTGCAGGCCGCGTACAATGCGAAGAATGATTGCACTGTCACGCCTGCTATGCTGCACACGCTTAGCTTCACAGCCAGAAACGCCATGCATGTCGTGGGTGGCAGCGCACCCTTACGACAACTGGAGTCAGTCAGAATTTTCCGCTTCTACCTTCCTAACCGTAACAGTTACAGAAATTTCTGCTGGCAGAACACACGTGGGGGCACGGCATCTACACACGTGTCCCGGTGCGCCGGAGAGTCACGCAGAGCGTCACCCTACGCCGCTGGCAGCACAGCAGAGGACCCAGCAAGCACCCAAACTAGGATAATACGTAGGCCTGCAGGATCTAAAACTTGCAAAGCCAGCGCGCGCAACCCCACCTCCGCGACTATACTTATGGCAGCACGGATGCTGTTTTCGACCTGCAACTTCCCTTCGCGTTTTGGATGCATTCAGAGGTGTGTGTAGTCATAGGAATTGCACGTGGCCGCTTGGTCAGGTATCCACATTGAAATTTTTACAAAGGAGTCCGTCACAAGGTCGCCTTGCCCTACCAAGCTCGCATAGGCACGGTGAGAACAGCAACTTTCTCTTCCTGCCAGCAGATATACAGGCAAGACGTGCGGATGGCATGCTAAGGGTAAACTGCACGCTTTGAACCGAGGCGCTTCCGGTCGACGCAGAGCTGGAACGACTCGACGCCCACAATCACAAGACGTATGCCCCACATAGAAGCATTAAGAGTTTTACCCACACATTGCCCCGGTAAAAACACGTAGAAGTCGCCTGCACCAGCATCTGCTCCTTCGCGTCCACACTGTTTCGTGCCTTATTCGGTCAGCTCAGAGTTCTTCTGGTAGCGACGGCTCCGTCCACTCAGTGTTCGTGCGTTTTTGTGCACTTTCTTGAAAGCCGTTTTAAGCTAGTAGGGCATGCTGTCTAGCTACATTTTTTCGAAAACACGGGAAAAGCACTATAGCGAACCATTGTCTTCAGCGAGCACATGCACGGATCGGCTGCACGTGGAACGCTCTGTAGGTAATGACCTGCATTGTCGCTGTCAGAGGGCGAGGTGAAAACCGTTTTCAGCAACTAATAGAGCGGGGGCCCTCCTGTGGCTCTGTATACGTAGAGCGATATGCAAGGGACACTAGACTTGCGCCAAGAGGAGCACGTATGCTGTTTTAGCATTTGTTTACGCAGTCGGATACTCCGTACGTACGACTGCGGAAGCCGCCAGGCGCTAAAGTAATAATGCTGGCGATATGATGGAGAGAATATAGGTATAGTGCTAGAAAGGATGCGTCCCATGTTGGCAAAGACACCGCCATTGTCACGAAGAGCGTCAGCACTCACCGCGTGCGCATGTCGCCGAGTACGGCACAACCGCGCACTCCGACTTCCAAAGTAAGCCTCATAAACGATAAAATGAAAGTCGGCCGGCTTCCGGCACGAGTCGACAGCACCACAAGATTCTACTCGGGACTCGGCAGCCTCCTTTTTTTCGTACCCACTTGTTGCCCGACGTGACCTCCAGCTGCTGGAGACTTTTTTGTAAAGCTCGTGTGATTTGATCCGACTATCACCGCTGTGTCGGCGGCCATCGCTGCAGCGATAAAACCCTGAAGCGCCCAGGCTGCTTCACATCTCGCCCGCCGCCCCTCCTTTTGCTGCAGCATTGCTCCCGGACTTCTGTACTGCTACTACGTTGGTATCGACGGTAGCTCTCCTTCGATGCACTACTGGAGTGTCTCAAATCATGATTCAGTTCACTACCGCGAACTTGGCAACAGCGGTGGAAGGCCTCCGCGGAATGCTGCTCTTTTCCGCGTTTGAGGTTTACTGGTATGGGAGGGACGGTCGCCGCTGGTGCCTCCTGCAATGTTTTCAAGGTAAGCTAACCCTTGTGGGACGACAAGGCGGTGCCAGACGCCCTCATATCCTGCAGCTCCTTTGTCAGTTCCCGCTTCCAACAAATGTATCAGCGCACGTACCGCATCAAAATAACAAGGCGTCGGCGCGTCGCAGCTGTTATTGTTGCCCCCAACTCTATAGCTGGACGTCCGCCTGAAGTTGCTTTTGACACTTTATGATCTACCGCACCCGGCACGGATTTGACATTCAACTCTCTGAACGCCTCTCCAACCGCTATCCGTACTCATTTGCGCTTGCACCAACAGCACGCTTATACCTCTACATTTGGCTCGCCGGGACGGGCAACTAACATAATGCCAATGCAGGTGCCCCGGCTGGCAGGCACTTGAGCGATTTACGACTCCGCCAACCGTACATTTAGACAGTGTCGAGGCCAGTGCTGTCGTTAGCGTTGCTATGCTGATTCACTGCACACTTATGTCTGAGATGAACACCGCCCACCAACCAGCGAGGGGTAGCTGATACGGAAGAAGCCCCTGGTAGGAGTTGTGGGAAGAACTCAGCGTATGCACGTGCGGACGTGAGATGGAGTACGAAACGAAGAAAAGGGGCATGTAGTAGGAACTTATTTCTTCAAGAAAGGGCACCACCGGGTCGCCAGTGGCTATTCTATATTGTTACTACCTCGAGAGACCCACCGCCTTCGCTTGAGTGGCAGCGAGTAGGGAATACGCATATCGATGGTAGCTTGAAGTTCGCCACTTTGTTACTAGCTGCCGGCCCTTGTAGCAGCTGTCATCGCATGTATGCGGGAATATCTACATCTCATAGCAAAGCACCGTTGTGAACAGGTTTCCTTGCAATTACTGTGTCGCCACGGCAGGCGGCCCCTTATTACATTATTTTCCCGAGGTAGTACTTCAGCTGTGCGGCCATCTCCTCGGTACTATACGCCAAGGTACCTGCTTCAACGGCTGCAAAACAACATCAGGTCTCCCAATCTCGTAAACATCCAGGCTCCGCTAATTCTTATCGTATATTTGATACTGATTAGAAATGAACACTGAAGGAGGTTGCTTGCATCTGCTCAGGATCCCAGGCCGTTGCACCGACACTGTCGCGCGTACCCGTGTGTGCAATGTGGTCCACCGTCCACCGTCGTTGATCCCCGGGACACGAAATTAGTTAAGACGCAGTTTCCTGCAGAAGCCCGCTAGATTCTCTGCCCCGATTTTTCGCTAAACGCTTTTTTAAGGGAGAACTTGGGAGAAATAGAGAATATACTGCTTTGTGTCCACACGCTGGCTTCGTGCAGCACTTCCTTCGCCCCATCTCCAAGCCCTTCGAGTGTGTGCTATGATGTAGGACAAAGCATCACCGATTTCTGCGGTACCACCGGTGTCCGCATCGGCCAGTTTGACGTACAGTGGCGATCCCTCTTGCTAGCTCAACCAAAGACTGATCTTGTATGCCTTCACGGAGCTTTGAGCAACAAGCCAGCATGCATAGCTACGGGTAGACACCGAAACTCATGCGGAAGGAGCATCCGTGTCAAGAAGCCGTTGCATGGTTATGTTACCCCGTCTGTCACCTTTCCTGTCGAACTGTCCCGATTTCGGAAGCTCTAGAGAGCTTGGCAGGCCGCAGCGGAGACGTGTATATGCATGCATACGCATATGTAGGGGCGAAACAGCCAAAGTCCGGTTCCGGAGGACTCGTTTTGTGGCAGCGGGCATGAATTTAGAGAGACACCATCACTGTGAACTGTCTTCAGGTAGAGCTGCTGTCGTGACTGAACAAATAAATGGTGCCACATTAGATGTAGTGCAGGGTTCATGTAATATGTGTTTGTAGACCCCCGATGTATAACGTAGAGATCCGTCCGGCGTAGCCGCCTGTGTGGCCTCCTGTGTACCACGAAACGCTGTGTATTTGTTGGTGGTTGAGATATGCAGTGGCATACCAGTGATCATCACCAACTACGGCTGTGAAGTTGAGTGCAGTTAGGGCGGCCTTTCGATGAAACTGTCACTAAAAACTTCATACCTGCTGCGGAGATTACATGACTGGCTGCTTTAATATCACAGCTGGGGATTTCAGAACAACACTGACGCGCACTTTTCCGTTTAAGAGCTACCCTAATTGAGCAGGACCTGAAGGACAGAAGCCGGCGAGGCAAGCGTTCTTCCGTGAGCCCTCTTGGGTCCAGCCTCACTTCCGCTGGAAATTTTCCTTTCTCGCGCTTGGTTGCATTGGCCGTCACTGTCCGTTACAGCTGCTTTCCCGCAAACGCCCTGATAAAATGTACATGCCAGACTGGGCAACTGTCGTTACTGATGATTCTTTTGCAGAGTTCTGCCCGTAGCGTCGCTTGCTTCCCTTCCATCGGCACCAGAGCTGTTCTGCAGTTGGAAATGATCCGATCACGTGTGTATTGATACAGAATCTGTGCTCCGGGTATGTACACAAGTATGAGAACTGCCCGAATGTATACAATTTCTACAAAACACATAGAATGGACCAGGCAAAATCGTTTTCATGAAAAACTCGTACATCGAACAGATCTGTTGCTCTCCGTGGCGATGGAGCCAGTTGTGCGCAACGCTGCCCAGGGCACCTCGGCAATTCTGAACACGAGTAGAAAATCGTTTGTCTCTGTTGTTTCCCGACTGCTCACGTGCCGCGGCTTATTACCTGTATTGCTCAGTGCGTGGGAATGCTCCAACGTATCGTCTACTACACCTCATTTGAAACAGATTTACAGCGACCATGAGGGACAACGCAGGAGTGATTCCCACTGGCTCGATGTTAGCGAAAACGCTGGGATAAAGAGTACAAATGAAGCTCTGTTTCGACCATTCGAGGCACCAATGTACGCGGGGCTTCCTCGACTTCTCTATGCAATAGCAGGACACCACAGACCTGCTGGAAAGGACTTGGAGCACCGTCTCCCAATGTTTTTCGAAGACAGTCCCCGTGTTGTTTTTTTGCTGCGCGACTGGTACACGGGGAAGCCGTGGTCGTACGCGCTTTGCTGCGTTGTGACAATGCTGCTAGCCCTAATATCTGTCTTGCTCAAAGGAGCACGTAAAAAGCTGGAAAACGTGTTACTACAGAAAACGAAAAGCTCTACTCTCGTTTCTGGACCAGCTGGGGATCGGCAGTGCACTGGTGAGACTAGTTACGTTTCTGCTCAGGACAACGCTGTTGTCCACGCAACAACATATACCCATACGTTTTCACAGGTGCGGAGTCCAGCATCACATATTTGCTCGCTGAGCGAGGAGACAGCGGGCACGCTACCGCGAGCTGAAATGGCTGTAAGGCAATGGGGAGGCTGCCGTCAAGAAACGTCCGCTCTAAGGGACCCCGTGAGTCTCCCTGGATGTGCCTCTGATCAAAAATCCCATTCCCCTGCGTCAGTTGAAAAGATTGCCGATGCGGGAACAGAGTCGTGCCGACCCGGGATGTTGCGCGATCTTCAACTTTCCGCGCATGGGCGCATCCACAGCGACCAGCCGGAAAAAGTGTTTCCAGCTGACACATGCAAAAATGAGTCGAACACTACTTACGAGTCCATCACGAGTAAGCAAAAGAGGAAAACGTATGGCTTTGGCGTCACTTCAGTCGTGAAGGGATTTCCGGCGGGGCCGAATGCAGCACGAGCAGTTGCTGCTTTCTGCAGTTATTCGATAGACTACTTGTTGATGTTGCTTGCGATGATGTTCAATGTGGGCATACTCCTCAGTCTGCTAGCTGGTATTTCCATCGGTTTCTTGCTTATAGGGCATCATCTTGTCCCGCCTGCTACCGGACAGCAGTGCAGCACCGACACCGTCCAGAGCAGAAATAACGGCGGCTCGAGTGTGACTACAGCGGCAGGGGGTGCCAACGGCAGGAGAAAAAGCGGATGGCCCACCCTCAAAGCTAGCACCAAATCCGCTTCCGCTGACAAGTCACATGAACAAACGCAGGAGCGTGACAACGGCAAACAGACGCTCCAGTCAAGCAGCTTACTATACGCGAAACAAAGCACGAGCGGGACCTCGGCAATGCAAAGTGTCGACCCATATGAGAATGCCTATTGTTGTTCATATGGAGGAGTAGCACGGAGTGTATTGCCGGAAGAACAGGGACGCGTTTCGCAGGGACTGACCCGCGGCGCCAAGGAGGCCGATAGGTGTTCTCAGGACAGAGGCCGTCCCAGTGCGGCACAACGTCGCCTCAGCGAATCCCGTAAGATAAGCGGCGGTCGCACTTGCACGGCCGTCACTTACCCCTGCACTTCTGCTGATGCGCAAACAGACGTGGGCGCTGCTGATGAATGTGCTTGCACACTCGGAACATCGCTAGAAACCAACAAGTCACTCCCAACTCCGCCTGCCGAAGAGGTCACGTGTGCAGTGCAAGAGGCCGCGCTGCAGGTGGAGGGTAATTCGGCCACATACAACTGTATCGATGCTAGGAGCGACAGGAGCCGCATAAGATCAGGCGGGACTAGAGAGGCTCCACTCAACGAAGGCGGGAGTAACAGAAATACGCCGGGGGAAACAACGAGTGTGCCGTCTTCATTGACGTCACCCTCAGGTGGAAGGATAGAACACAGCTTAGCTTCTGTGCATCTGCCTCCTGCATATAGCAGAAATCAGTACGCGCGTCCTACTGAAAGAGTAGACCTGCAGCGTCGTCATCTGCTGAGCTTCAGAGAAACAGAGTTTGAGCGCCGCCCAAGCGATTGCTACGACATGGTTGCTGTACCGGAAAATTTCGAGAAGCTGTATCCAAACGACTTCATCACTGCAGCCCCTCGAACGCCCGAGTGAAATTAAGTCAATTTGTCGCTGCAAAACATGGTATACGCTCAAGAAGGACTAGGGAATATGGAAGGGGTGGCGTGAGCCTGTGTAGTCGTGGCCCTTGCTATCAAGGTAATCCGGCGGTCCTGGAGAAAGGAGCCGGCGAGGTTTCAGCACGCCGGCTACAACGCCGGCAAACGGCGGATCAAATGGCTCTTCCTCGCGTCAGTCGTAAGCGGGCAGGCATGCTGGAGAAGATGACCTTGCAATTATGTATTGCAAAGTCAAATTACTGGAGAGCTTTGACTGAGACATACCGAGCATGTGTTGCAGAACCTCTGAACACGCTTTTAACCCGCACTCAGCATGGTGACCAAAGTCTTCGTACTGGTAGCTCCATTCGGTTGTCAAGGATTTACGGGCAAACGTACGTCTAGCGGAGCAGCCTATTGCAGCTGAACGTTCAAGGCAATGAGACGCCGCCTGTACGCGAAATGAGTCTTGCCCACTTCGGGCACATATTATGTGGAAACGTGGGAGGCGGGGGACCTGTCGTCATGCAACGAAAGCTACCTAAAATAAAGCTATAAAGTATCGAGACACCTATAAGTTGGTGCAGTGCACAGTACACTTGTAAGATTAGCTCGGCCGGCGGCTACGCACACGCCCGAGACAGCGCGAGTAGCACGGAGTTCATCCCGATGTAAGCATCTGTTTGGGCACCCCTTGTCTTTTGCGAATATATCCATAACGGCCGGATAGCTTGACGTGTACGTAGCGGCTTAGGCTCGATGCTTCTCGCAGCACCATCTACTCCCACCTGAGCTAGCTCCTTTCATGACTGGCAGGATCAAGAGCTACCGTGCTATCGGTACAGGATATAAAGATGACACATGCATTCGTGCAGCCGTTTCGTCAGTTCTGCGCGGCTGGTGCGCCTTGCTCGGACACCTTTGTATCTATAGACTCAACAGGAGTCTTCCGTGCACTACGCAACAGCTACACTGAATAGTTCTTTGCTTGACGTGACCGAGCTCCGCAGTGTGTTTCTCAGTGCATCTGGAGCTGTGACAGTTGTAGCTTCAGTACACGGAATCGGTGTCGGTTGTCCTTTCCCAAAAAATGGATATTTGGGCTACTGAACTGGTTTCTACTAAGGTGGATGAAAGCACGTGCGTATAGCCAGATGTCAGCATGCAATGTCCGTATTCATGTTGTTCACGGGATAAGACTTTTTTCGGCAAATTGGCCGGTGCACCATATTATATCGCTGACGCCCCAGTCACAGCGCGATGTTGCTTGAACCGCTCAAAACGTCTGGGACTGCTGGATCAGTGCCGCGTGTTTTATGAAGGACGTAGTCGCATGCGAACAGCTATGTCAGGTATTTACCAGATTCTGGTATGCTATGAAACAGACGTCTCGTGCCGCTCACCATCAGGAAGGGCACGCTGCAGGCAAATCACAGCACTTGGGCGGCCTGTTACAGCAAAAAAGTGCACCGGCTCGTCAGGTATTAAGTGCAGTGCCTATCACGCATCCGCTGTTGAGGCGTGCCCACGAAGTGGCAATCGGTTTTACAGAAGGTGTACACGTATTCGCTGCTCCGTTAAGTGCTGGAGGATAATGGTTCGACGTCAAGACGTGTCTGTCGGTGTGCTCTGATAGGCGGGCATCCCTAGTCATAGGGGTTTCCTGATGATGAAAGCGGATGTTGAGGAGGCTTTGAAAAGGGATCTGAAGATGATAACACCGCCCGGCGTAGGCAGGCAGCTTCAGCGAGACAGAAGGAAGCTTCGGCGAACCGCTGCCGCCGGAAGGAACGCCTTGTCTAACAGACGTAAAATAGCCTACGTAACACGTGTGTCACCAAGGCTTAAGTCGCGAGAGAAAGCTATTGAGGTAATATGGGGTGGATTTTTTCGCCTTACAATAGTCATTTTACTAGGGTTTGATACGGTACCAATATCTGGCACCGCGCTGCCGTCGTCTCCATTTGGGTCTTCGTGTCGATACGACACTGTGCTTTTGGACAAAATGCACTTGTACACACGCTCAGTGCGCGTGCCCTCGTAAAGCTGTAAACGTTGCACCTGTGCCCGGTAGCAGCCGAAGTGCGCTTCGCTCCATCTTCGTAAGCATGATCATTCCCCTCCCTCATCATATGGTGCTCCTCCCGATGCGAACCGTGTCGACGTTGAGGCGCCAGATTGGCAGCTGGATCCGCCGTTTAGGCCCAGCATGAGTTTATGTCGTCTTCTCAACACATCTTCTCACGTGACGGAGTAGCGTTGCGGTCTTATAAACGGCGGTATTCGCATGCATCCGGAGTTGAGTGAGCCGGCGTGCACGCGGAATCTACTTACAATTGAGCTACACTAATGCATCTCCTCCATTGCTCCATGAGATCGCACGCACTTAGCGAAGCTTTTGCAGAACAGGAGGGCTAACGAAGCATACTGTTTAGAAGCTATCCCCTTGGTGCTGAGTAGTGGCTAACACCACCGCTTTAAGGATACGCTGATCAGCATTCAGCTCTGTCTGCCTTCTCGTTCATTCTAGATCACCGAGGTGGACGCTTTATGTACTCTGTATACGTCTGTATGTATATCCCGAAAACATTTTCAACAACGTTTGTGGTTAAGAGTTTTGAAAAGCGCTTCCAGTGCTTACCAGCGGGAGGCAACAATAATGCGGCGTTCGGCTCCCTTCTCCCTCAAAAGGATGCTGCACGATTTTATCTAATAGTTTTCATGTTTACGAGAGCCCGCGGTGGGACCTGCCTCTACACACATGTCCAGAGTGGTGTACATATATATATATATACATACATATATATCTGTATAAATATGTATATATACTAGACGTTCGATGATTTCATGTTTAACTATTGTTGTAGGTGCCCCTACACGTGACTGCTCGTACCGCAGACTTAAGTCGCACTCTTCATACTACAAGTACCAGAGGCTACTTGCGCTTGCAGTGTGAGATGAAGTGACCATCGTCCCTTGCTCAGCCAGTCCTCCGGGCACCTCAGAGCAAGCAGTGCGCATAACGACCCAAAAGAAGCAAACCTCGCAGGAATGCACATTGAAAGATGTGAGCCAGCATGTGGTGATGACCCAGTAGGGATGGCAGGTCGTAGTTGAATGAAGTGCACGCCACTTTCGCTCGCGGCCCACGCAGGCGGTCCAGACAGATACGAGCTGCGTTAAAGTAGATAGGTCACTTTCCGAAAGCATCGTCACGTAACGTGACACGATACTAAATCAGTATGCGGCATGTGAGCATCCTCGTCGCGTGCCGATCGCCCTCAGGTGACAGCTGTGGACATTCGTGATCGCTCATCTTTTTCATACGCGCTCGTACCGTCAGTCGAGACACGTCACGTTATTCTGCGCGCACTCGTACGGCTGTTGTGGGGTATGCCGTCGTCGTCCCCAGCATGTGAATGATAATGGAATCCCGTGCAGACGCTTCCAAATAGGCCTCGCTTATGTTGGAGAGCCGCTCAGGCGCTTTGGTTTTACCCAAAATACACGCATGTGCACCACCCACTTCTCCTCGGCGTCTCCTCGAGGAGTCGTCCCTTGCTGGTTGTCTGCCGGACGCTCCCGCACTTCCACTCATTTCCAGCCCCCCGGTGCACGTCAAGGACAGCTATAGCTGCCAATCGATTGCTTCGTTGAGATATGTGTGACAGTGGGAAACACCACATTCTGCTTTACCCCTTAAATGAGATACGTATTATAGTTGACAGCGTATTATGAATTTCGCATTGGGTGCCATGGAAAGCACTGGACAGATGAAACGCCTGGAGCCATCTCGTCTACAGGCTCAAGCAACGCACAAGTTGCCACCACAATGAATAGCAAGTCGATTTGTCTCCGTACGGAGACGTTTTCGGTCAAGAGAAACGCTGCTTGCTTCTTCCTCGTTGTTTTGTTTGGACGCGACACCGCGTGGTTACGAAGAGCAGCATGCCAGAACTTTCAAAGGGTGTGTGCATACGACACTGTCGTGCGAACCCGTTGGATAGCGAGGGTCCTACTCCGGCTGCCTGTGTTGAGCAGTGCTCAGATTATCCGATTCCTTTTCCAAGGAAAAAGCTGCGAATCTCTCCGCTCAGCGCTACGAAGGCAAACGGGAGAGATGTAACGCCTCCAGGTGCTTCCGTCGTTGCCAGCAGGTACAACTACCCGTGCGGACAGTTGGGGAATTACGAGTGTCTGTGTCTGCATTGCTGGTGACGGTTTAGTCAGTGCTGCAGCCGCAGTATGTGTCTTTTTGTTTGGAAGTGTACGAATTGGATTTGTTGTTGCTGCTCCGTGCAGCTGCGATGTGCCCCACCGAGGCTCTCCTGCACTAGGTTGCGTTAAGGTGCGGTTGGAGTTAAGGGCCGTACGTGTCTTTTATTCGGGCCGGTGAGATTCTGCGGTGTCGGTGTTCCATTCGGCACGTGAGAGAAACGTTCACCCCTGCGGTGTCTGCGCGCTGGGGCCCGCCGCAGCCCGTGAGGTGAAAATCCGCGGCACCGTCGAGGTTGGCTTGCTGCACTGTGTCAGAATCTTTTTCACTGCTGTCCATTTACGCAGAGGGGAAGAAAAAATGGTTTTTCTGTTTAAAGGGGGTAACATTGTCAGTTTCAGCTTTTTCGGGCGTCTCTATTCGAATCTTTTGATCTTCTGCAGTCAAGTACTGTGACGCATAGAACGTTGCGTTCCGCATGTGCCGGGCATGCAGATTTTCGAGCCGAGTGCTCGCCCTTTTCGCTCGATCTCTGAATGCGCACTGCAGGAAAACACGTGGAACTCTTGTTACAAATGCGGTACTACCGTCTGTGGTCCTCATCACGGGCAGATCGCCGTTATACATTGCAGGAAGACCTCTTGTAATACCAGCATCGTCCTGCATATATGCCTCTTTGTGTCCATCCTCGTCAACATGCGAGCCCTTCTGCATTGCCGTTGACGTGACTCTGGCGTATCGACCGAATCAATAAAGATTTACGAAGAGCCACCGTATCTATGGAGCCAAACTGTCGCCTTCAGCTTTTTTCATCTCTGCATCAGCAGCACATGTGGAGTAAGAGGGAATGCCTTCACCTCTTCACCGAGAATGTATGATGTGCCGCTCTCTCTGCGTGACACTCAGACAGGCGTGTGAGAGTGGGGGACAGAGGAAAAAGTAGAGAAAGAAAGCGGCAATCACCAAAAAGCATATATACAAAACACTGAAACGAGGCATATGGAGAAAACTGGTTCAGAAGCAGCGCTTCCTTCGTGGGAAGGATGCACGATCGCTGGGCCGCACGCGTAATAAACACACATAGAGGTGTACAGCGGGCAGTGTCCTAAACGAGGTTCCCCGGGAGGGAAAAAGAAACCATCAAGCACGTTATGCCGAAAGAGCTAGACAGTGAAAGCAGAGAGAGAGAGAGAGGCCAGAGGTGGGACCGCGCGTTCGAGTCTTGCTTATTTTATGATTTAGTGCCTGTTAGGCTGTTACAAAGAGGAGTATTTCAACGAAGATTGCAGAACACCCTAAGCAGACATCTCTTGAGCAGTGAGGAGAAAACACTTCCTGTGTTGCACTTGGTGTAGGATGGGGCATTTACCGGAAAGCAGATCCACGTGCGGTAAACTAAATAAGTGTGAAAGGCTTCTTGTGGGTGTCGAAGCTAACTGAGGTGGTGCTCTCGTTTGTTATCAGACCTTGTTTTTTGTAGATTCTGGAGAGATAATTGGGGACGTATGATTGCTCTCGGCTTGTGTATGAGTGCTTCAGACTTTTAACCGGTGGACGGTGAGGAAATGTGCTGAGAGCACAGATTATACGCCGGTTGACAAGAAAACTCACACACATGACACACGCAGGCACACATGAAGACCAGCACTCACACACATGTAGGGGCACGTGCGTACTTGTGGCGATAGTTATGCAGCCGTGGCGGTATCATGGATCCTTCTCTTGCGTTGAGAAGGATGTATATGTCTTTGAAAAATAAGGGGCTCCTTTTGTGATATCTCCGAGTTGGTCTTCTGAGTTAGTGCGACGGCCACTGTATGAAAACGTATTTGTGAGGGAAATCCTATTTGCGTGCGTCATGTGTTTCTCCGCTCTCTGGTAGATGCCTGGAATATTTTCAGCTGTTTGTTTGCATCAGAGCTCTACCTTATCTATTTTACACAACAAGGAGCAGCGGCACAAGGGGGCAGGAAGAGTGTAGTAGAAATTTCATTGCGTTTTGCCTCTCAATAATTCTAGTATAGAGAAAAGAGTACTTAGTAGTAGTATTAGTACTAGTAGCGACGAGTAGTAGTAGTAGTAGTAGTAGTATGTGATGCAAAATGCTCGTTATGTTTTTCTTTTGTCATTATCCCCTTCTACTATTCTGCTGTGCAATAACAGCGGCAGTAGTGACTGGGCGTACTACATATTCCCAGCGAGAGTGAGAGGTGGCAGTAGATCAGAAAAGAGAGAGAGAGTGAGAGGACAAACTGAGGCTGAAAAGAAGCCGTATAGAGTCTTTACATGGACGTTTTCGCTGTGATGATATTAATGACATGGATTTAATTCGCTTTAATCTTCTCTCTGTTTCCTCTCCTCATGTAGCGTCGGCGTCTATCTATCGGGAGTAGCTCCGCGTGCTTTGCCACAGTCAATCTAATGAGGAATCAACAGCAACTGCTACGAACGTTTACAACACACGGATACACGAATATATATAGAGAGAGACAGAGAGAGTGAGAGGTAAGTAGATGCTCAGACAGATGTGAATAGACACACAATAACACACACACACACACATTCACATATACATACATATATATATACCCAGGTAGGCTCAGACGCAGAGGCACACAGATCGATACACACACGCACGCACAGCTACACACATACACACGGAGAGAGAAAGGGGATATTAGTAGTTGTTGAAATAGAAAAAGAAACAATGGCACCGCCCTCTGTATTATCATTTTGGTGGCGCCACTGTTTTCCAAAGGAGCAGCAGAAGCAGCAGCAAAAGAGAGAACGTCTATGGAAGCAAGTTTTCAGCAACGGTGACATATTGTCTGCGCGTGTCCGTCTGCTAGCAATCATCGGAAATAGTATTTCCTGTCCATTTCATGAAGGTTATTATCTGCGATTGCTAATGATAAGTTTCTTCTCGTTGTTGACAGGCGGGGCTGTTGGATTGCCATGGCTCTTACTGTGCTGCTGGTTGATGTGGGCTCTGCGCATGCTGTCATTTCTTTTTGGGGGATTTTCGAGTGTTATCGACATTTTTTGGCTGCCTAAAGCGGCGAAGGCCTTTCAACAACGAAGGCGTCAGTCGTGTGTTCAAACAGAGTTGCGTAAAAAATTACGAAGCGAGTTAAAAGGTCTCGATATGTGCTCGTTTTTCGGAAGACACTGCAAGAAACATGAAAACTCTACCGTACTCATTCCCAGTAAATTTGCACCGGCGAAGTCGCACACCGGTATGTGCAACGCTTCATGTGGTAGTCATCATCGGAACACGCATGAGGAGGAGATGCATCTTCCAGACGCTACCATGGAAGGTCTTACTAATATGAATACTTCTGAGGAGATTGTTTGTAATCCTCGTTTTCACGTGTCGAGCGGCGAAAAAAACAGTTCTACGAAAAATGATGATGGTAATAATGAGAGGCGTAGAACTCAAAGCAACAATCTGGGAGAGGAGGAGGTTTCGAGAACCGCGAGACAACCGGTCAGTGCTACCAAAGACATGCAGGCTTTTATACTAGGTAATGATCAGTTGTCGCTGAAACTAAAGAGGAACACTAGAGATTTTTCTCGTAAATCTCACACCAGAGAGAACAGCAGCGACAGCGACAGCGATTGCAGCAACAGTAGTAGCAGCACCACCGCCAACAAGCATGACAGCAACAATAGTAACAGTCAAAGAAAGAGAAAAAGCAGCAGCAGTAGCAACACTAACAAGGTAGGATGTACGTATGATAACGAAATAGCACCAGATACTCTTGAGACTGAAGGCAGAAACTCCGCGATATTTACGAGTGTCGACGACGGCCGGCCACAGCGGCGGCATCTGCGTTTACGTTGTGTAAAGAAGCCTGAAAGTAGTGAATGGGAGAAGACTAATGAAGATCGAGAGGCAACAGTGAAACTGAAAGAGGAGCTCCAACAGGCGAATGTTCTTCGACAACAGCGTGCAGCAGCAGCAGCCGCCAGTGTGGCTGCAGCAAACGCTCGTAGATTAGGGCTTATATCATTAGACCATAGCAGACGTCTTGCAGGCAGAAACGTCTTACAATGTGAAGATATAGACAAACTGCTACAGAAAGCATATGTCGAGCCTGAGCTTTTCGATTGTTTTCCTCTTCACACCCAAAGACATGTGAGGTCTGTGGCCGGTATGCATACAGCAACTTCTGGCGGGGGTCGAGTGTCTAGCGACTGTGTAGGAGCATCCTTTGCTACTAACGTGAAGGTCTCAAGCTTCCGCTCGTCCCCTCAGCTAACGATTCCTCATAGTAACCAAACAGAAATTATTGATGTCTCTGCGTTTGGTGGTCATACGAACGCCGAAAAAGTAGTTGACGCAACAGCAGCAGTCTTTTCCGACGACCAACACCACTACCAGCAACAACCCAAGAGGTGTCCATTTACGACTCAGAACGAAAAGGCTTTCCCTTTCCCTTGTAGCTCCTCCCCCTCTGCCTCCTCTTCCTCCTCTGTCTTTTCCTTGTCTCGGCTCAGCTCTTTTTTTGCATCTCCTATCAGTTCATATTTCTCTGCAACGTTGTCCTCGGCAGTAAATCCAGTTCGTAGCAACCGCAACAATCCCACTGACGAGAAAAGCAGGATTTCGTCTTGTGCGACGTCTGGTGAAAAGGAGAAACACTTCAACAGGGGGGAAGACCCTCAGGACGGTACAAATGTCGTTTCCCATCTTGATTGCACGGAACAGATCGAAGTAGAAGAGAGCAGAGAGAAGATGCCGCATGTGGAGGACAATGGTGATAAGGAGGATATCACATGCGGAAGTATAAGGGATGATTGTATGCATGCTGAAGTCACTTCTCGACAACAATTCGGAGACGTGATTATGCGAGTGCGCACAATTCCGTGGCCAATTTTTTTTTGTGCACTTGTTGCTCATGGTCAGTGTACATATTTGGTTGACGTTCTATTTTGTCATGCAGAGTTATCGCCGCTGAGCTCGTCAATCTCACGTGAGGTTTTGTTTCTCTTCCACTGTTTCATTCGTGGTACAACAGTTTCCTTTCTCTTTATTTCCTCTTCGTATTCATGCTGGGCTCCGTACTCTCTTCCAGACGTTCGGAAAAAGCAGCTTATCAGCGCTTTCTTCTCCTGCTTAGCTGCTTCGTTCGGCGCATCTTCAATCCTACTGATGACCCCATACTTCATCGAAAGTGTCTTGCAGCCACTTGTGCGTCTGCTGCTGATGTCCGATGATATTCGTCTGGCTGAGTGGTCTGCAGTCTTGCAGTGGCTCTCAAATATACGTCTCTCTGTACCTTCTGTAGCTTTGACTTACCCGGAGAGCACCCGGAAGCTACGCACACACTTTTACATATATTCTCAGTTAGTAACGTATGTCGTCGTTGCTATGGGTGCATATACGGGTGTCAGCTTGTATGATACAGAAGGTCCTGTCGCTGAAAGAGCTAGAAACACATATGCACGAAATATTTTGGCGCTCCTAGCTTTGAATGCGCGGCAGCATGGAAGTGAAAAACTCCACCATATTTCCACCGAAGAATGTCCGTCAGAAATGTCAGAGGGAGGGAATTCGTGCGTAAAATCTGAGGAAGGATCTATTGAACTCACGAAAAATGCAGTAATACCGTATGGAGAGTTGGAAGGAGTCGTTATGGAGCGAAAACAGTCCTTGTCTTCTCCAGAGGCTGCAGAACTCTTCGCTACACGGGTTCAGCAGCAGAGAGGATCTCTTCCTTATGATGAGGTTCTGAGTACAAAATCTCGCGACCCGCCATCATGCGATGGAGAGAAAGAGTCCGATACATCCTTACAGAAACACCCCCGGCATGAGGAGAAAAACAAACACGTTAATGCCTGCCGTGTCTGGAGGGAGCAGCCGCCGCAAACGCGAAGAGAGCACGTCCTGCTGATCAGCAAAGGTCGTGAAAATGAGGAAAAGGAGAAACATGTGTTAGCTTCTTCATGTGCAGGGAAACGTGGTGAAAGGGACACAAACGTGGTTCTGCGCAAGGAAGAGGTGACGTGTTCTCGATATACTAGAGAGCAGAAGTTGGATACTTTTCTCAAGCATGACAATCTGCTGACTTTGCTTCTAGCTGAGAAAGTTGGTGAAGAGCGTGTTTATATTGAATGTACAAATCTTCAGCTTTACTTCAAAAGGGTCATACAGATAATGTTGTATGCAGGAGGGTTCTTTCTGGCATGTGGCGTGTTGGTTTGCTGGGCTGGAATCGCTTCGTTGGGAGTGTCAAATATAGTAGTACGTGTGAATACGCGTAGTGACGTCTTCATAGAAAAAGAAAATGTTTTGATGATGTCAGCAGCGGCTGATGCAGTATTATCGCTGTTTGGTGAAGATGCAAAGGGACAAGAGTGGCTTGAAGAATGGGCTGCAGAGGCACGACTCCTACAAGAAGATTTGCGTGATCTTATTTATTCTTACAAAGAGACACAACAACGGGAGGGATGGATTGTTGCAACGATGAAATTATGGGAGAGACTCAGAGACGACTTCGAGGCAGACGATTTTAATGAAAGACGGGGGACGGCAAACAGCAAAGAACTGAAAAACGCTTATGAAACTCTTGGTATCAAGCCGTCTGCAACTGCTGCTGAGATTAAGAAGGCATACAAGTTACTTGCTAAACAGTTTCATCCTGATATATTAACACCGGCTCTCTCACGCGAACAACCTTACGGTAACGAACAGATAGACGCTGCTACTGAGCGAATGCGTCAAGTGAATGCTGCCTATGAATTACTCATGCGGACGCATGGCGGGAGAGGAAAAAGGAAGGACACATGAAGGTCACAACTACATGGAAATGTATTACCATAGCATACATATACATACCACGAAGACTTACCTACACACACATCCGCACACAAGCACGCATGAACACAAACACAGAAGCCACGCCGACACATATATCTGCAGTGACACATATACCACTGTAGATGTAGACATCCTCGCTTATTTATATATATATATATATATGCGCAAAGGGTTGCACAGATATACATCCACACTAGCGTGCACAAAACACATACCTGTACAGACATGCGTATACAGTCATGTATTTACGACTATAAACATGTAGACTCAAGCATCAATATAAAACCTTACATAAATACATACATGCGTACCTGCGTACCACGTACATCCGTCACAGAATACATACATGTGTCTAGACGTACCTGAATTCACAGAGCCGCTCACGTGTACATCCATACGTACAGCCACACATGCGTACCTGAACACGTTGAATACATACATGCATACACACACACACACACACACGTGCAAACTTGCACACACGCACCCACACGTGTAATCTTGCACACACATACACACATACACACATATATATACATATATATATACGCAGGGATTTGTATCTTCGTGCATACGCACAGGTACATGCGCGTAGGCACTCATGTACGTGCGTGTAGCCACAGGGTGTCGAGTAATGTGGCTGTGTTTAAAGAAAGTGCGTGTGCTTCGTATTTATGCAAGTCAAGCATATGGGAATGGCTTGGCAAGTCCTGGCTCCGATATATCTAGGAAGAAATCTTTTAGTGTTGCACTCAAATTGTATCAACACAACATCATGAGGTGCATACTGCAGGAGACGCTCTGTCAATCGGATGTCTCTTGTATTGACCATCCTAAGTTGGAGACGTGCATAACGGTCACTTTTAGGCGTATCCTGTTACTCGTTCAGTTTCGAAAAAAGCAGCCTTAATCGTCGAGAGAAGCCGATTTTTGAAGTTCCTCCATGTCTGCACGGGGAGTCTCACAACTGTAGGTCTAGCGGTCCGTTTGGGATCCCTGTGTGTCTCTATCTTTAAGTGGGGCTGCCGAAGGAGCTTGGCGACGAATTAATTTTTTTCTTCGCAGATTGTAGCGTGCAAAAAATGGCAAGACGTCAATTTAAAAGAGCTGGAGGTACGGCGCGCCGGCAGAATAACCCAAAATCGCTGCTTGACTGAAGCGTCATGTATATACTCGCGTGCGTCTTATGTATCTGTCTGTCTCTGTGACTTTTCGAGCGGCGCACACAGTGGAACTTACACGATATTCTGCCGAGAATATATATATATATATATATATATATATTCCCTATAACAACATGTCTGCACATATATATATATATAAAAAGTGTCTTCCAACGCTTGAGTGGCTCCACCTGATAAGTCAGATTGGCAGGTAGTCTGGTGGCCCATTTGCCTGCGTGCTCTTTCCAAGTCTGCCGAATTTGATTCAGCATTGGCTGGAACCCGAGGGCTTGCAGGCGCTTGTTTTCATGATGTAGCACGCTAAACACTTAAATAAGCACACATACTAGAGACACTAAGCACTACGAGACGCATGTCCGCTGTAGGTGACTTCGTTGACTGGAAGATGCCGTTTGGGCTATGTTATTGGACTGGCACCACGTATGTGCCTGGAGCGTTAGAGTCGGCGTCTAAAGTGGCTATCAGCTATCGAAGGAGAGAGCTGCACGCCTATATTCAGTGTGCTATTCTCTGAAAAAGGTACTTGTTGTCCTGCAGTCTCACAGGGATACTGGTCGACGCAGTTGTGATTGTTGACGTTGTCCACAGAATCACAATGATATACACCTGGAGCTAAGGCTACAGGTATGTACGTACAACACTACTGTTTTGAGAGCCCACCTCTGCCGGTGCCGAAGAAAACCAAAAGCCGGCGAAGTACTTCCGGCTACAGGGGCGACAAGGATCTACAAGCGGGCGTTGTTGAGCTCCGCTGTGGCCTGTCTACATGCAGTTCGTAAGGTTTGTGTACCTATTTGATTGTTACCTCGAGTGACTCGCATAATCGTAAGCCTAAGTGGCTTGATTCGTGACTGCACCTTACGCGCCTCGCAGGTTCCAGCTTATTGTACTCTCGTGTCACTTTACATTGTGACCGGCAGCGGGGTTGTCAAAGCCTGGCTGGGACGCACCGTCTTTCCATAATTGGCCAGCATCCATTGGACTTGTGCAAAATCGCTCCCGGTGCCCTCTCAGCGTGTGTGCAGTGTGCGCACGACGCAAACACTCAACGCGGTAGTCGGCAAACTGCGATGCGCGACGAAAGTTCAGCGCTAAACGATACCTAGGAGCTGGAGACACTGCTAAGCTCCTGCGGACCTCAACCGGGACGAGTGTCAGTTGACGGTGGCCCGCGGACGGTGCGTGGAAGACCGATCAGGACGTTGTCGAAAACTGGTACCTCAGCGGGTATGGCATGAATGTATTAGTGTTATAGCAGGACACATATAAGAGTGTGTGTATGTATGCGTGTGTGTATTCATATGTCGGTCTATGAATTTACGGATGTAGGGATGGTGTGTATATATCCGCGCATGCATGCATGTAGCTTGTGTACGTACATATATATGCATGTATGTATTACATATATATATATATATATATAGATGCAAGCGTTCAAACGACACCTTTGCGCAGTGACAAGCGTCGTTCGAGCCACCGCGGAGGTCTAGGGACAGCTTCGGAAGGAAAAGTTCTGCAAGAAAAGCCCTCCTGTGCGTTGCTGGGGAGGTAGTGTTATGTACCATCGTGGAGATTACTTGTTGCATCGTCTCGTGTTCCTGCTTCAGAAGGCGCTAAACGGGAGCCTGATGCCATCTCGCTGTCACCACGTCTACGATTCAGACGGCGCCCGCTGGTGATGGACCGCGATAAACCTGTCAGCAGATTAAGGAAAATAGAGGCCCTTGTACTTATGTTCACGTTGGATGCCAACAAGGAATGCGCGCAGCACTACGGCACGAAAGGCTCTCCCCGTGATAGTGAAGGAGCGTCCGCATGGCACGTAGACATCGCGTTGCGCCCGTTTAGCCCTAATTGTGACAATGTTTGCGGGCCACTGGGAATGGTAGTGCCATTTTTCCACATATTTCCCCGATAATGTATCCGTGAAAGCTATGCGCATGCATGCTTACCGAGCAGCCATTCTTTGAGCTCCTGTGCCGGCCAGATGATACAATGAAAGGTGGTAAGCCAGAAGAAACGGAGGGGATATGCCTTAGGGAAGAGGGGCGCCGCGGCGACGTACCCTTCTGGTAATCCGAGGCTCCATGCTTCTCCCACAGCACACGATCACTGCCGACTGCTTACTACAGCAAGAAATGTACGCAGGCTTTTTTCTGGTAAAATGCAGCATCTGTCACGAACAGGAGAATACATGACAAGTTTAACTTCTCAAAACCGATCTGGTCAGGCACGCAAAACGGGCGGAATCAACATCAGCCTTCTCTCACGGTAAAGTTTGGCCTCAGAAGAGGCGAACTTCCCACATGCCACCTGGCCACGAGACAGGAAGCAATATATACAGTCCTTGTACATGAGTTAATGCATGTGCGCAGCCTCCACCCGGAACGCGCCTGCTTTTTTTACAATTTTGGGATGATCCCTTGTCCACCAGGACAAGTGGCGCTGGTCATGCACCAGCTACTAGCACACATACAGTTTTGAATGCCTGCAGAGTATAAATTCATTCCATAGACGTCTGCTCACGGGCCATCCAGGCGTCGTGTTGACTCCGCAACTGCGCTTCGAGGCGAGCGGCCTGCGCACTCCGTTGCCGATACTGCAGTGGTAGAAGGTTGGGATCAAGTGGTGGAGGGGTCTGACCCATGTTGACGAAAGCGTTGTGCGTGTATTCGTTATCGCGCGCATAGCGGCTCGTCGCGCCAGGGAACAACGCAGTTAACGAATTAGGAGGATTAAATCCTCCATACATCCCAGGTACACCGTAAGGAGTAGTGGGCCTGCCCCAATAGTGTGATTGCACTGGATATGGTCGCTGCTGTTGCTGCATAAGTTGCTGTAAGTCTGGCCTTCTTTGGAGCCTATGCCGTTGTCGCGGCCATGTACGGCCCTCCCGAAAGCGCCGTCCAATACCGGAGCTTACCCCCTGGGGCCTCAAGTGGATTTGAGGTGGGACTTGAGCCTGTGGATAGTTTTGCTGTTGATGGTACTGACTCATCCACTGCGCATCTGACTGAGGCTCGTGCTGTTCCGGCGGCTGTTGTCCGCCATTCTCCTGCCCCATCGTCGGTAGGTGCGGCTGCCGCACATGTGGCACACCGAAGTGCGGATAAAATTGCTGCTGAGCAGCAAGCAGCTGCATCAGTTGCGGCGTCAGGGTACTGTAATAGTAAGGAAAGCCTCCTGGTATGGCCGGCCCTGCTACACTGGAGGCCTGATAAGGCACCCCAGTATGTCGGCCCCGTACTCCGGTCAACAACGCCAGTGCCTCCTTCTCGACTTCCGGAACGATGTCGAGATTTTGTGCCTCAAAAGGTATCGAATATGCACCCCCTTCTGCACCCCCTGGCGTTGAGGAGCTAGCCTGTAACGCGTCTGCTAAAAGACGCTCATGCAGAGCTCTTCGAGGAGATGTGCTGTGCACTTCAACCGCAACAGCACTCAAGCGCCTGTCGCAATGGAGCTCGACCACAGACTTTTCAACGGAAAGGCTCCCGCATAGAAGAAGACGGCAGGACTCTGGGCCACCAAAGTGCAACACAGTGCATCTTACCCGCTGCAGCCTCTGTATAGGTGACTCATGATTGTTCTGCGACTTTTCAGTACAACATTGGCCGTTCTGGTTCTCGTCGTGCTCCGGTGGATGAGCCACAAGATCAGGCCAGTGCACCGATTGTTGGGGGGCAACTTCGAAAGAAGCACGTTTTGTGGTTGGAGACTGCTTGCTGCTAGATGTCGAGTCGATTTCATCTATATGATAAGGGGAGTCGGTCGGAAATGCGTTTGGTACCAGTGAAGGGCTACAGGTCAGACTAGTGCAGGCATCGCTGCTTGTGCAAATGCTTTCGTCGCTGATTGTGTCAAGATGTGCTCCTTTTCTTTCAACGTCGGTGACGCTGTTACCCTTTTGCCCTCCCTCGACGCCTCCGTCTTCATAGGCGGCGTCAGATGGTGCTTCGAAAAGGATGTTGTCTCTTCGTCCTAGTATACACTCCGGTTGTCCAGTCTCAGAACTCACGTCGTACTCGAGATGCTGCGTGGGAGCTGCTCGATATTTACTGTCAACTTCATCGCCTAGCTGAGCAGCGAACCCGGGCAGACCTGCTTCTGGAATATGTGTTGCCCGGCGTGTTTCCCCCTGGCGTACAGGTGCTCCACGATTAGCCATATACACATTGTCCGTAGTGCCATGATTCATGCCCCGCTTCATTGCAGGGCTGTTTTCAAAGGTATATCCTGTGGGCATCCACTGTCTCCATGTCTCGACCACTGGCACATCATTTGCAGCAAGAGTGCTACCTAAAAGAATCTCCCGCTCCACCTCGTCGAGACCTGCCACCGAATATGCGGAAGGCCAGAGCAGATATAAAAAGACAAGTTTCACAAGCTTGTGAGAGAGCCCGGCCTGCGACATGTTTTCTACAGGTGCGTATACGAATGTTTCCTTGATGACTGTCTTAGGCGTGTGTCAGTTGGTCTACATACTCAAACGCAACGTCGATTCTCGTAGTCAACCACTCAGACTGTGATCAAAGGACTGCCCGCTGCTGTATCATAGCCTCAGAGCTTAAAATACGGTATGGCCAGGTGTGCTGCAGCACCTTAACGGACACTACCCGACGACCTGGAGGAAGTAAACTGACAAACAGATATTGCGGTGTGCAGCGGTCCCACTTGAGGAAAAAGAAAGAAAATAACATGCAGCAGTTACCCCAGCTGTACAGGTCTAAGCTAGGCGCTACTGTGCTCAGAAGAATACACCACCATCAGAGCAAATGTGAGTGCACAATGTAGTTGCTTGGGTTGTCCGAACTCAAATGGCGTAGAACGGCGGACAACATTGCACCGCAGCGCGATATGCTAGTGTTGTGCTCCACACACTCGCTTGAAGAGCTGTTTCGATAGTTCAGGTCA
>NW_026699888.1:0-47435 GCF_030435755.1 Ochotona princeps | reverse complement strand
ACTGCATGTTGGTGAAGGGCATATTGAAGAAGGATCAGCCGAGTGGTTCTTGTGGGAGAACAACGCCATTTGGCTCACTAACTTCACACACCATCAGGCTTCCAAGCAGCTCTCAGGGAAACACAGTTTTCACACTCTGTGCTTAGTGCCCTTTGAGTGTATTATCTAGGAATGAACCTGGGAGAGCATCCCACACAAACGAATGCTCCACATGCGGGTTTCACATGCCACCAACTCCACATTCACAGGCAACTTCAGCGCCACAGCCGTTTTCAGATAGCCCTCAATGCAAAGGCTCTAGATGCAAATATTGGTGTGAGAGCTAATTCAATGAAAGAAACACTGCATGTTGGTGAAGGGCATACTGAAGAAGGATCAGCCGAGTGGTTCTTGTGGGGGAACAACTCCATTTGGCTCACTAACTTCTCACACCATCAGGCTTCCAAGCAGCTCTCAAGGAAACTCAGTTTTCACACTCTATGCTTAGTGCTCTTTGATTGGCCAGGACTGAAATGAAGCTTGGTGAGCATCCCACACTAACGAATGCTCCACATGCGGGTTTCACATGCCACCAACTCCACATTCACAGGAAACTTCAGCGCCACAGCCGTATTCAGATAGCCCTCAATGCAAAGGCTCTAGATGCAAATATTGGTGTGAGAGCTAATTCAATCAAGGAAACACTGCATGTTGGTGAAGGGCATATTGAAGAATGATCAGCCGAGTGGTTCTTGTGGGAGAACAACTCCATTTGGCTCACTAACTTCACACACCATCAGGCTTCCAAGCAGCTCTCAGGGAAACTCAGTTTTCACACTCTATGCTTAGTGCCCTTTGAGTGCCTAGCACTGAAATGAAGCTTGGTGAGCATCCCACACAAACGAATGCTCCACATGCGGGTTTCACATGCCACCAACTCCACATTCACAGGCAACTTCAGCGCCACAGCCGTTTTCAGATAGCCCTCAATGCAAAGGCTCTAGACGCAAATATTGGTGTGAGCGCTAATTCAATCAAGGAAATACTGCATGTAGGTGTAGGGCATATTGAAGAATTATCAGCCGAGTGGTTCTTGTGGGAGAACAACTCCATTTGGCTCACTAACTTCACACACCATCAGGCTTCCAAGCAGCTCTCAAGGAAACTCAGTTTTCACACTCTATGATTAGTGCCCTTTGAGTGCCAAGGACTGAAATGAAGCTTGGTGAGAATCCCACACTAACGAATGCTCCACATGCGGGTTTCACATGCCACCAACTCCACATTCACAGGCAACTTCAGCGCCACAGCTGTTTTCAGATAGCCCTCAATGCAAGGCTCTAGACGCAAATATTTGTGTGAGAGCTAATTCAATCAAGGAAACACTGCATGTTGGTGAAGGGCATATTGAAGAAGAATCAGCCGAGTGGTTCTTGTGGGAGAACAACTCCATTTGGCTCACTAACTTCACACACCATCAGGCTTCCAAGCAGCTCTCAAGGAAACTCAGTTTTCACACTCTATGCTTAGTGCCCTTTGAGTGTATTATCTAGGAATGAACCTGGGAGAGCATCCCACACAAACAAATGCTCCACATGCGGGTTTCACATGCCACCAACTCCACATTCACAGGCAACTTCAGCGCCACAGCCGTTTTCAGATAGCCCTCAATGCAAAGGCTCTAGACGCAAATATTGGTGTGAGCGCTAATTCAATCAAGGAAACAGTGCATGTTGGTGAAGGGCATACTGTAGAATGATCAGCCGAGTGGCTGTTGTGGGAGAACAACTCCATTTGGCTCACTAACTTCACACACCATCAGGCTTCCAAGCAGCTCTCAAGGAAACTCAGTTTTCACACTCTATGCTTAGTGCCCTTTGAGTGCCTAGGACTGAAATGAAGCTTGGTGAACATCCCACACAAACGAATGCTCCACATGGGGGTTTCACATGCCACCAACTCCACATTGACAGGCAACTTCAGCGCCACAGCCGTTTTCAGATAGCCCTCAATGCAAAGGCTCTAGACGCAAATATTGGTGTGAGCGCTAATTCAATCAAGGAAACACTGCATGTAGGTGAAGGGCATATTGAAGAAGCATCAGCCGAGTGGTTCTTGTGGGAGAACAACTCCATTTGGCTCACTAACTTCACACACCATCAGGCTTCCAAGCAGCTCTCAAGGTAACTCAGTTTTCACACTCTATGCTTAGTGCCCTTTGAGTGTATTATCTAGGAATGAACCTGGTAGAGCATCCCACACAAACGAATGCTCCACATGCGGGTTTCACATGCCACCAACTCCACATTCACAGGCAACTTCAGCGCCACAGCCGTTTTCAGATAGCCCTCAATGCAAAGGCTCTAGACGCAAATATTGGTGTGAGCGCTAATTCAATCAAGGAAACACTGCATGTTGGTGAATGGCATACTGTAGAAGGATCAGCCGAGTGGTTCTTGTGGGAGAACAACTCCATTTGGCTCACTAACTTCACACACCATCAGGCTTCCAAGCAGCTCTCAAGGTAACTCAGGTTTCACACTCTATGCTTAGTGCCCTTTAAGTGGCTAGGACTGAAATGAAGCTTGGTGAGCATCCCACATAAACGAATGCTCCAGATGCGGGTTTCACATGCCACCAACTCCACATTCACAGGAAACTTCAGCGCCACAGCCGTTTTCCCAGATAGCCCTCAATGCAAAGGCTCTAGACGCAAATATTGGTGTGAGAGATAATTCAATCAAGGAAACACTGCATGTTGGTGAATGGCATACTGTAGAACGATCAGCCGAGTGGTTCTTGTGGGAGAACAACTCCATTTGGCTCACTAACTTCACACACCATCAGGCTTCCAAGCAGCTCTCAAGGAAACTCAGTTTTCACACTCTATGCTTAGTGCCCTTTGAGTGTATTATCTAGGAATGAACCTGGGAGAGCATCCCACACAAACAAATGCTCCACATGCGGGTTTCACATGCCACCAACTCCACATTCACAGGCAACTTCAGCGCCACAGCCGTTTTCAGATAGCCCTCAATGCAAAGGCTCTAGACGCAAATATTGGTGTGAGCGCTAATTCAATCAAGGAAACAGTGCATGTTGGTGAAGGGCATACTGTAGAAGGATCAGCCGAGTGGCTGTTGTGGGAGAACAACTCCATTTGGCTCACTAACTTCACACACCATCAGGCTTCCAAGCAGCTCTCAAGGAAACTCAGTTTTCACACTCTATGCTTAGTGCCCTTTGAGTGCCTAGGACTGAAATGAAGCTTGGTGAGCATCCCACACAAACGAATGCTTCACATGCGGGTTTCACATGCCACCAACTCCACATTCACAGGCAACTTCAGCGCCACAGCCGTTTTCAGATAGCCCTCAATGCAAAGGCTCTAGACGCAAATATTGGTGTGAGAGCTAATTCAATCAAGGAAACACTGCATGTAGGTGAAGGGCATATTGAAGAAGGATCAACCGAGTGGTTCTTGTCGGGGAACAACTCCATTTGGCTCACTAACTTCACACACCATCAGGCTTCCAAGCAGCTCTCAAGGAAACTCAGTTTTCACACTCTATGCTTAGTGCCCTTTGAGTGTATTATCTAGGAATGAACCTGGTAGAGCATCCCACACAAACGAATGCTCCACATGCGGGTTTCACATGCCACCAACTCCACATTCACAGGTAACTTCAGCGCCACAGCCGTTTTCAGATAGCCCTCAATGCAAAGGCTCTAGACGCAAATATTGGTGTGAGCGCTAATTCAATCAAGGAAACACTGCATGTTGGTGAATGGCATACTGTAGAAGGATCAGCCGAGTGGTTCTTGTGGGAGAACAACTCCATTTGGCTCACTAACTTCACACACCATCAGGCTTCCAAGCAGCTCTCAAGGAAACTCAGTTTTCACACTCTATGCTTAGTGCCCTTTAAGTGGCTTGGTCTGAAATGAAGCTTGTTGAGCATCCCACACAAACGAATGCTCCACATGCGGGTTTCACATGCCACCAACTCCACATTGACAGGCAACTTCAGCGCCACAGCCGTTTTCAGATAGCCCTCAATGCAAAGGCTCTAGACGCAAATATTGGTGTGAGAACTAATTCAATCAAGGAAACACAGCATGTTGGTGAAGGGCATATTGAAGAAGGATCAACCGAGTGGTTCTTGTCGGGGAACAACTCCATTTGGCTCACTAACTTCACACACCATCAGGCTTCCAAGCAGCTCTCAAGGAAACTCAGTTTTCACACTCTATGCTTAGTGCCCTTTGAGTGCCTAGGACTGAAATGAAGCTGGTAGAGCATCCCACACTAACTAATGCTCCACATACGGGTTTCACATGGCACCAACTCCACATTCACAGGCAACTTCAGCGCCACAGCCGTTTTCAGATAGCCCTCAATGCAAAGGCTCTAGACGCAAATATTGGTGTGAGAGCTAATTCAATCAAGGAAACACTGCATGTTGGTGAAGTGCATATTGAAGAAGCATCAGCCGAGTGGTTCTTGTGGGAGAACAACTCCATTTGGCTCACTAACTTCACACACCATCAGGCTTCCAAGCAGCTCTCAAGGAAACTCAGTTTTCACACTCTATGCTTAGTGCCCTTTGAGTGCATTATCTAGGAATGAACCTGGTAGAGCATCTCACACAAATGAATTCTCCACATGCGGGTTTCACATGCCACCAACTCCACATTCACAGGTAACTTCAGCGCCACAGCCGTTTTCAGATAGCCCTCAATGCAAAGGCTCTAGACGCAAATATTGGTGTGAGAGATAATTCAATCAAGGAAACACTGCATGTTGGTGAATGGCATACTGTAGAACGATCAGCCGAGTAGTTCTTGTGGGAGAACAACTCCATTTGGCTCACTAACTTCACACACCATCAGGCTTCCAAGCAGCTCTCAAGGAAACTCAGTTTTCACACTCTATGCTTAGTGCCCTTTGAGTGTATTATCTAGGAATGAACCTGGGAGAGCATCCCACACAAACAAATGCTCCACATGCGGGTTTCACATGCCACCAACTCCACATTCACAGGCAACTTCAGCGCCACAGCCGTTTTCAGATAGCCCTCAATGCAAAGGCTCTAGACGCAAATATTGGTGTGAGCGCTAATTCAATCAAGGAAACACTGCATGTTGGTGAAGTGCATATTGAAGAAGGATCAGCCGAGTGGCTGTTGTGGGAGAACAACTCCATTTGGCTCACTAACTTCACACACCATCAGGCTTCCAAGCAGCTCTCAAGGAAACTCAGTTTTCACACTCTATGCTTAGTGCCCTTTGAGTGCCTAGGACTGAAATGAAGCTTGGTGAACATCCCACACAAACGAATGCTCCACATGCGGGTTTCACATGCCACCAACTCCACATTCACAGGCAACTTCAGCGCCACAGCCGTTTTCAGATAGCCCTCAATGCAAAGGCTCTAGACGCAAATATTGGTGTGAGCGCTAATTCAATCAAGGAAACACTGCATGTAGGTGAAGGGCATATTGAAGAAGCATCAGCCGAGTGGTTCTTGTGGGAGAACAACTCCATTTGGCTCACTAACTTCACACACCATCAGGCTTCCAAGCAGCTCTCAAGGAAACTCAGTTTTCACACTCTATGCTTAGTGCCCTTTGAGTGTATTATCTAGGAATGAACCTGGTAGAGCATCCCACACAAACGAATGCTCCACATGCGGGTTTCACATGCCACCAACTCCACATTGACAGGCAACTTCAGCGCCACAGCCGTTTTCAGATAGCCCTCAATGCAAAGGCTCTAGACGCAAATATTGGTGTGAGCGCTAATTCAATCAAGGAAACACTGCATGTTGGTGAATGGCATACTGTAGAAGGATCAGCCGAGTGGTTCTTGTGGGAGAACAACTCCATTTGGCTCACTAACTTCACACACCATCAGGCTTCCAAGCAGCTCTCAAGGAAACTCAGTTTTCACACTCTATGCTTAGTGCCCTTTGAGTGCCTAGGACTGAAATGAAGCTGGTAGAGCATCCCACACTAACTAATTCTCCACATGCGGGTTTCACATGCCACCAACTCCACATTCACAGGAAACTTCAGCGCCACAGCCGTTTTCAGATAGCCCTCAATGCAAAGGCTCTAGACGCAAATATTGGTGTGAGAGCTAATTCAATCAAGGAAACACTGCATGTTGGTGAAGTGCATATTGAAGAAGCATCAGCCGAGTGGTTCTTGTCGGAGAACAACTCCATTTGGCTCACTAACTTCACACACCATCAGGCTTCCAAGCAGCTCTCAAGGAAACTCAGTTTTCACACTCTATGCTTAGTGCCCTTTGAGTGCCTAGGACTGAAATGAAGCTGGTAGAGCATCCCACACTAACTAATTCTCCACATGCGGGTTTCACATGCCACCAACTCCACATTCACAGGAAACTTCAGCGCCACAGCCGTTTTCAGATAGCCCTCAATGCAAAGGCTCTAGACGCAAATATTGGTGTGAGAGCTAATTCAATCAAGGAAACACTGCATGTTGGTGAAGTGCATATTGAAGAAGCATCAGCCGAGTGGTTCTTGTCGGAGAACAACTCCATTTGGCTCACTAACTTCACACACCATCAGGCTTCCAAGCAGCTCTCAAGGAAACTCAGTTTTCACACTCTATGCTTAGTGCCCTTTGAGTGTATTATCTAGGAATGAAACTGGGAGAGCATTCCACACAAACGAATGCTCCACATGCGGGTTTCACATGCCACCAACTCCACATTCACAGGCAACTTCAGCGCCACAGCCGTTTTCAGATAGCCCTCAATGCAAAGGCTCTAGACGCAAATATTGGTGTGAGCGCTAATTCAATCAAGGAAACACAGCATGTTGGTGAAGGGCATATTGAAGAAGGATCAACCGAGTGGTTCTTGTGGGAGAACAACTCCATTTGGCTCACTAACTTCACACACCATCAGGCTTCCAAGCAGCTCTCAAGGAAACTCAGTTTTCACACTCTATGCTTAGTGCCCTTTGAGTGTATTATCTAGGAATGAACCTGGTAGAGCATCCCACCAAACGAATGCTCCACATGCGGGTTTCACATGCCACCAACTCCACATTCACAGGTAACTTCAGCGCCACAGCCGTTTTCAGATAGCCCTCAATGCAAAGGCTCTAGACGCAAATATTGGTGTGAGCGCTAATTCAATCAAGGAAACACTGCATGTTGGTGAATGGCATACTGTAGAAGGATCAGCCGAGTGGTTCTTGTGGGAGAACAACTCCATTTGGCTCACTAACTTCACACACCATCAGGCTTCCAAGCAGCTCTCAAGGAAACTCAGTTTTCACACTCTATGCTTAGTGCCCTTTGAGTGCATTATCTAGGAATGAACCTGGTAGAGCATCTCACACAAATGAATGCTCCACATGCGGGTTTCACATGCCACCAACTCCACATTCACAGGTAACTTCAACGCCACAGCCCTTTTCAGATAGCCCTCAATGCAAAGGCTCTAGACGCAAATATTGGTGTGAGAGCTAATTCAATCAAGGAAACACTGCATGTTGGTGAATGGCATACTGTAGAACGATCAGCCGAGTGGTTCTTGTGGGAGAACAACTCCATTTGGCTCACTAACTTCACACACCATCAGGCTTCCAAGCAGCTCTCAAGGAAACTCAGTTTTCACACTCTATGCTTAGTGCCCTTTGAGTGTATTATCTAGGAATGAACCTGGGAGAGCATCCCACACAAACAAATGCTCCACATGCGGGTTTCACATGCCACCAACTCCACATTCACAGGCAACTTCAGCGCCACAGCCGTTTTCAGATAGCCCTCAATGCAAAGGCTCTAGACGCAAATATTGGTGTGAGCGCTAATTCAATCAATGAAACACTGCATGTTGGTGAAGGGCATACTGTAGAAGGATCAGCCGAGTGGCTGTTGTGGGAGAACAACTCCATTTGGCTCACTAACTTCACACACCATCAGGCTTCCAAGCAGCTCTCAAGGAAACTCAGTTTTCACACTCTATGCTTAGTGCCCTTTGAGTGCCTAGGACTGAAATGAAGCTTGGTGAACATCCCACACAAACGAATGCTCCACATGCGGGTTTCACATGCCACCAACTCCACATTCACAGGCAACTTCAGCGCCACAGCCGTTTTCAGATAGCCCTCAATGCAAAGGCTCTAGACGCAAATATTGGTGTGAGCGCTAATTCAATCAAGGAAACACTGCATGTAGGTGAAGGGCATATTGAAGAAGCATCAGCCGAGTGGTTCTTGTGGGAGAACAACTCCATTTGGCTCACTAACTTCACACACCATCAGGCTTCCAAGCAGCTCTCAAGGAAACTCAGTTTTCACACTCTAAGCTTAGTGCCCTTTGAGTGTATTATCTAGGAATGAACCTGGTAGAGCATCCCACACAAACGAATGCTCCACATGCGGGTTTCACATGCCACCAACTCCACATTCACAGGAAACTTCAGCGCCACAGCCGTTTTCAGATAGCCCTCAATGCAAAGGCTCTAGACGCAAATATTGGTGTGAGCGCTAATTCAATCAAGGAAACACTGCATGTTGGTGAATGGCATACTGTAGAAGGATCAGCCGAGTGGTTCTTGTGGGAGAACAACTCCATTTGGCTCACTAACTTCACACACCATCAGGCTTCCAAGCAGCTCTCAAGGAAACTCAGGTTTCACACTCTATGCTTAGTGCCCTTTAAGTGGCTAGGACTGAAATGAAGCTTGGTGAGCATCCCACACAAACGAATGCTTCACATGCGGGTTTCACATGCCACCAACTCCACATTGACAGGCAACTTCAGCGCCACAGCCGTTTTCAGATAGCCCTCAATGCAAAGGCTCTAGACGCAAATATTGGTGTGAGAGCTAATTCAATCAAGGAAACACAGCATGTTGGTGAAGGGCATATTGAAGAAGGATCAACCGAGTGGTTCTTGTCGGGGAACAACTCCATTTGGCTCACTAACTTCACACACCATCAGGCTTCCAAGCAGCTCTCAAGGAAACTCAGTTTTCACACTCTATGCTTAGTGCCCTTTGAGTGCCTAGGACTGAAATGAAGCTTGGTGAATATCCCACACAAACGAATGCTCCACATGCGGGTTTCACATGCCACCAACTCCACATTGACAGGCAACTTCAGCGCCACAGCCCTTTTCAGATAGCCCTCAATGCAAAGGCTCTAGACGCAAATATTGGTGTGAGAGCTAATTCAATCAAGGAAACACTGCATGTTGCTGAAGGGCATATTGAAGAAGCATCAGCCGAGTGGTTCTTGTGGGAGAACAACTCCATTTGGCTCACTAACTTCACACACCATCAGGCTTCCAAGCAGCTCTCAAGGAAACTCAGTTTTCACACTCTATGCTTAGTGCCCTTTGAGTGCATTATCTAGGAATGAACCTGGTAGAGCATCTCACACAAATGAATTCTCCACATGCGGGTTTCACATGCCACCAACTCCACATTCACAGGTAACTTCAGCGCCGTAGCCGTTTTCAGATAGCCATCAATGCAAAGGCTCTAGATGCAAATATTGGTGTGAGAGCTAATTCAATCAATGAAACACTGCATGTTGGTGAAGGGCATATTGAAGAAGGATCAGCCGAGTGGTTCTTGTGGGAGAACAACTCCATTTGGCTCACTAACTTCACACACCATCAGGCTTCCAAGCAGCTCTCAAGGAAACTCAGTTTTCACACTCTATGCTTAGTGCCCTTTGAGTGCCTAGGACTGAAATGAAGCTGGTAGAGCATCCCACACTAACTAATGCTCCACATACGGGTTTCACATGGCACCAACTCCACATTCACAGGAAACTTCATCGCCACAGCCGTTTTCAGATAGCCCTCAATGCAAAGGCTCTAGACGCAAATATTGGTGTGAGAGCTAATTCAATCAAGGAAACACTGCATGTTGGTGAAGGGCATATTGAAGAAGCATCAGCCTAGTGGTTCTTGTGGGAGAACAACTCCATTTGGCTCACTAACTTCACACACCATCAGGCTTCCAAGCAGCTCTCAAGGAAACTCAGTTTTCACACTCTATGCTTAGTGCCCTTTGAGTGTATTATCTAGGAATGAACCTGGGAGAGCATCCCACACAAACAAATGCTCCACATGCGGGTTTCACATGCCACCAACTCCACATTCACAGGCAACTTCAGCGCCACAGCCGTTTTCAGATAGCCCTCAATGCAAAGGCTCTAGACGCAAATATTGGTGTGAGAGCTAATTCAATCAAGGAAACAGTGCATGTTGGTGAAGGGCATACTGTAGAAGGATCAGCCGAGTGGTTCTTGTGGGAGAACAACTCCATTTGGCTCACTAACTTCACACACCATCAGGCTTCCAAGCAGCTCTCAAGGAAACTCAGTTTTCACACTCTATGCTTAGTGCCCTTTGAGTGCCTAGGACTGAAATGAAGCTTGGTGAACATCCCACACAAACGAATGCTCCACATGCGGGTTTCACATGCCACCAACTCCACATTCACAGGCAACTTCAGCGCCACAGCCGTTTTCAGATAGCCCTCAATGCAAAGGCTCTAGACGCAAATATTGGTGTGAGCGCTAATTCAATCAAGGAAACACTGCATGTAGGTGAAGGGCATATTGAAGAAGCATCAGCCGAGTGGTTCTTGTGGGAGAACAACTCCATTTGGCTCACTAACTTCACACACCATCAGGGTTCCAAGCAGCTCTCAAGGAAACTCAGTTTTCACACTCTATGCTTAGTGCCCTTTGAGTGTATTATCTAGGAATGAACCTGGTAGAGCATCCCACACAAACGAATGCTCCACATGCGGGTTTCACATGCCACCAACTCCACATTCACAGGCAACTTCAGCGCCACAGCCGTTTTCAGTTAGCCCTCAATGCAAAGGCTCTAGACGCAAATATTGGTGTGAGCGCTAATTCAATCAAGGAAACAGTGCATGTTGGTGAAGGGCATACTGTAGAAGGATCAGCCGAGTGGCTGTTGTGGGAGAACAACTCCATTTGGCTCACTAACTTCACACACCATCAGGCTTCCAAGCAGCTCTCAAGGAAACTCAGTTTTCACACTCTATGCTTAGTGCCCTTTGAGTGCCTAGGACTGAAATGAAGCTTGGTGAACATCCCAAACAAACGAATGCTCCACATGCGGGTTTCACATGCCACCAACTCCACATTCACAGGCAACTTCAGCGCCACAGCCCTTTTCAGATAGCCCTCAATGCAAAGGCTCTAGACGCAAATATTGGTGTGAGCGCTAATTCAATCAAGGAAACACTGCATGTAGGTGAAGGGGCATATTGAAGAAGCATCAGCCGAGTGGTTCTTGTGGGAGAACAACTCCATTTGGCTCACTAACTTCACACACCATCAGGCTTCCAAGCAGCTCTCAAGGAAACTCAGTTTTCACACTCTATGCTTAGTGCCCTTTGAGTGTATTATCTAGGAATGAACCTGGTAGAGCATCCCACACAAACGAATGCTCCACATACGGGTTTCACATGCCACCAACTCCACATTCACAGGCAACTTCAGCGCCACAGCCGTTTTCAGATAGCCCTCAATGCAAAGGCTCTAGACGCAAATATTGGTGTGAGCGCTAATTCAATCAAGGAAACACTGCATGTTGGTGAATGGCATACTGTAGAAGGATCAGCCGAGTGGTTCTTGTGGGAGAACAACTCCATTTGGCTCACTAACTTCACACACCATCAGGCTTCCAAGCAGCTCTCAAGGTAACTCAGGTTTCACACTCTATGCTTAGTGCCCTTTGAGTGCATTATCTAGGAATGAACCTGGTAGAGCATCCCACACAAACGAATGCTTCACATGCGGGTTTCACATGCCACCAACTCCACATTGACAGGCAACTTCAGCGCAACAGCCCTTTTCAGATAGCCCTCAATGCAAAGGCTCTAGACGCAAATATTGGTGTGAGAGCTAATTCAATCAAGGAAACACAGCATGTTGGTGAAGGGCATATTGAAGAAGGATCAACCGAGTGGTTCTTGTCGGGGAACAACTCCATTTGGCTCACTAACTTCACACACCATCAGGCTTCCAAGCAGCTCTCAAGGAAACTCAGTTTTCACACTCTATGCTTAGTGCCCTTTGAGTGCCTAGGACTGAAATGAAGCTTGGTGAATATCCCACACAAACGAATGCTCCACATGCGGGTTTCACATGCCACCAACTCCACATTGACAGGCAACTTCAGCGCCACAGCCCTTTTCAGATAGCCCTCAATGCAAAGGCTCTAGACGCAAATATTGGTGTGAGAGCTAATTCAATCAAGGAAACACTGCATGTTGGTGATGGGCATATTGAAGAAGCATCAGCCGAGTGGTTCTTGTGGGAGAACAACTCCATTTGGCTCACTAACTTCACACACCATCAGGCTTCCAAGCAGCTCTCAAGGAAACTCAGTTTTCACACTCTATGCTTAGTGCCCTTTGAGTGCATTATCTAGGAATGAACCTGGTAGAGCATCTCACACAAATGAATTCTCCACATGCGGGTTTCACATGCCACCAACTCCACATTCACAGGTAACTTCAGCGCCACAGCCGTTTTCAGATAGCCATCAATGCAAAGGCTCTAGATGCAAATATTGGTGTGAGAGCTAATTCAATCAATGAAACACTGCATGTTGGTGAAGGGCATATTGAAGAAGGATCAGCCGAGTGGTTCTTGTGGGAGAACAACTCCATTTGGCTCACTAACTTCACACACCATCAGGCTTCCAAGCAGCTCTCAAGGAAACTCAGTTTTCACACTCTATGCTTAGTGCCCTTTGAGTGCCTAGGACTGAAATGAAGCTGGTAGAGCATCCCACACAAATGAATTCTCCACATGCGGGTTTCACATGCCACCAACTCCACATTCACAGGAAACTTCATCGCCACAGCCGTTTTCAGATAGCCCTCAATGCAAAGGCTCTAGACGCAAATATTGGTGTGAGCGCTAATTCAATCAAGGAAACACTGCATGTTGGTGAAGTGCATATTGAAGAAGCATCAGCCGAGTGGTTCTTGTCGGAGAACAACTCCATTTGGCTCACTAACTTCACACACCATCAGGCTTCCAAGCAGCTCTCAAGGAAACTCAGTTTTCACACTCTATGCTTAGTGCCCTTTGAGTGCATTATCTAGGAATGAACCTGGTAGAGCATCTCACACAAATGAATTCTCCACATGCGGGTTTCACATGCCACCAACTCCACATTCACAGGTAACTTCAGCGCCACAGCCGTTTTCAGATAGCCCTCAATGCAAAGGCTCTAGACGCAAATATTGGTGTGAGAGCTAATTCAATCAAGGAAACACTGCATGTTGGTGAATGGCATACTGTAGAACGATCAGCCGAGTGGTTCTTGTGGGAGAACAACTCCATTTGGCTCACTAACTTCACACACCATCAGGCTTCCAAGCAGCTCTCAAGGAAACTCAGTTTTCACACTCTATGCTTAGTGCCCTTTGAGTGTATTATCTAGGAATGAACCTGGGAGAGCATCCCACACAAACAAATGCTCCACATGCGGGTTTCACATGCCACCAACTCCACATTCACAGGCAACTTCAGCGCCACAGCCGTTTTCAGATAGCCCTCAATGCAAAGGCTCTAGACGCAAATATTGGTGTGAGCGCTAATTCAATCAAGGAAACAGTGCATGTTGGTGAAGGGCATACTGTAGAAGGATCAGCCGAGTGGCTGTTGTGGGAGAACAACTCCATTTGGCTCACTAACTTCACACACCATCAGGCTTCCAAGCAGCTCTCAAGGTAACTCAGTTTTCACACTCTATGCTTAGTGCCCTTTGAGTGCCTAGGACTGAAATGAAGCTTGGTGAACATCCCACACAAACGAATGCTCCACATGCGGGTTTCACATGCCACCAACTCCACATTCACAGGCAACTTCAGCGCCACAGCCGTTTTCAGATAGCCCTCAATGCAAAGGCTCTAGACGCAAATATTGGTGTGAGCGCTAATTCAATCAAGGAAACACTGCATGTAGGTGAAGGGCATATTGAAGAAGCATCAGCCGAGTGGTTCTTGTGGGAGAACAACTCCATTTGGCTCACTAACTTCACACACCATCAGGCTTCCAAGCAGCTCTCAAGGAAACTCAGTTTTCACACTCTATGCTTAGTGCCCTTTGAGTGTATTATCTAGGAATGAACCTGGTAGAGCATCCCACACAAACGAATGCTCCACATGCGGGTTTCACATGCCACCAACTCCACATTCACAGGCAACTTCAGCGCCACAGCCGTTTTCAGATAGCCCTCAATGCAAAGGCTCTAGACGCAAATATTGGTGTGAGCGCTAATTCAATCAAGGAAACACTGCATGTTGGTGAATGGCATACTGTAGAAGGATCAGCCGAGTGGTTCTTGTGGGAGAACAACTCCATTTGGCTCACTAACTTCACACACCATCAGGGTTCCAAGCAGCTCTCAAGGAAACTCAGTTTTCACACTCTATGCTTAGTGCCCTTTAAGTGGCTAGGACTGAAATGAAGCTTGGTGAGCATCCCACACAAACGAATGCTTCACATGCGGGTTTCACATGCCACCAACTCCACATTGACAGGCAACTTCAGCGCCACAGCCGTTTTCAGATAGCCCTCAATGCAAAGGCTCTAGACGCAAATATTGGTGTGAGAGCTAATTCAATCAAGGAAACACAGCATGTTGGTGAAGGGCATATTGAAGAAGGATCAACCGAGTGGTTCTTGTCGGGGAACAACTCCATTTGGCTCACTAACTTCACACACCATCAGGCTTCCAAGCAGCTCTCAAGGAAACTCAGTTTTCACACTCTATGCTTAGTTCCCTTTGAGTGCCTAGGACTGAAATGAAGCTTGGTGAATATCCCACACAAACGAATGCTCCACATGCGGGTTTCACATGCCACCAACTCCACATTCACAGGCAACTTCATCGCCACAGCCGTTTTCAGATAGCCCTCAATGCAAAGGCTCTAGACGCAAATATTGGTGTGAGAGCTAATTCAATCAAGGAAACACTGCATGTTGGTGAAGGGCATATTGAAGAAGCATCATAGCCGAGTGGTTCTTGTGGGAGAACAACTCCATTTGGCTCACTAACTTCACACACCATCAGGCTTCCAAGCAGCTCTCAAGGAAACTCAGTTTTCACACTCTATGCTTAGTGCCCTTTGAGTGCATTATCTAGGAATGAACCTGGTAGAGCATCTCACACAAATGAATTCTCCACATGCGGGTTTCACATGCCACCAACTCCACATTCACAGGTAACTTCAGAGCCACAGCCGTTTTCAGATAGCCCACAATGCAAAGGCTCTAGACGCAAATATTGGTGTGAGAGCTAATTCAATCAAGGAAACACTGCATGTTGGTGAAGGGCATATTGAAGAAGCATCAGCCGAGTGGTTCTTGTGGGAGAACAACTCCATTTGGCTCACTAACTTCACACACCATCAGGCTTCCAAGCAGCTCTCAAGGAAACTCAGTTTTCACACTCTATGCTTAGTGCCCTTTGAGTGTATTATCTAGGAATGAACCTGGTAGAGCATCCCACACAAACGAATGCTCCACATGCGGGTTTCACATGCCACCAACTCCACATTGACAGGCAACTTCAGCGCCACAGCCGTTTTCAGATAGCCCTCAATGCAAAGGCTCTAGACGCAAATATTGGTGTGAGAGCTAATTCAATCAAGGAAACACTGCATGTTGGTGAAGGGCATATTGAAGAAGCATCAGCCGAGTGGTTCTTGTGGGAGAACAACTCCATTTGGCTCACTAACTTCACACACCATCAGGCTTCCAAGCAGCTCTCAGGGAAACTCAGTTTTCACACTCTATGCTTAGTGCCCTTTGAGTGCATTATCTAGGAATGAACCTGGTAGAGCATCTCACACAAATGAATTCTCCACATGCGGGTTTCACATGCCACCAACTCCACATTGACAGGCAACTTCAGCGCCACAGCCGTTTTCAGATAGCCCTCAATGCAAAGGCTCTAGACGCAAATATTGGTGTGAGCGCTAATTCAATCAAGGAAACACTGCATGTTGGTGAAGTGCATATTGAAGAAGCATCAGCCGAGTGGTTCTTGTCGGAGAACAACTCCATTTGGCTCACTAACTTCACACACCATCAGGCTTCCAAGCAGCTCTCAAGGAAACTCAGTTTTCACACTCTATGCTTAGTGCCCTTTGAGTGCATTATCTAGGAATGAACCTGGTAGAGCATCTCACACAAAGTGAAAAAAAATTCTCCACATGCGGGTTTCACATGCCACCAACTCCACATTCACAGGTAACTTCAGCGCCACAGCCGTTTTCAGATAGCCCTCAATGCAAAGGCTCTAGACGCAAATATTGGTGTGAGAGATAATTCAATCAAGGAAACACTGCATGTTGGTGAATGGCATACTGTAGAACGATCAGCCGAGTGGTTCTTGTGGGAGAACAACTCCATTTGGCTCACTAACTTCACACACCATCAGGGTTCCAAGCAGCTCTCAAGGAAACTCAGTTTTCACACTCTATGCTTAGTGCCCTTTGAGTGTATTATCTAGGAATGAACCTGGTAGAGCATCCCACACAAACAAATGCTCCACATGCGGGTTTCACATGCCACCAACTCCACATTCACAGGCAACTTCAGCGCCACAGCCGGTTTCAGATAGCCCTCAATGCAAAGGCTCTAGACGCAAATATTGGTGTGAGCGCTAATTCAATCAAGGAAACAGTGCATGTTGGTGAAGGGCATACTGTAGAAGGATCAGCCGAGTGGCTGTTGTGGGAGAACAACTCCATTTGGCTCACTAACTTCACACACCATCAGGCTTCCAAGCAGCTCTCAAGGAAACTCAGTTTTCACACTCTATGCTTAGTTCCCTTTGAGTGCCTAGGACTGAAATGAAGCTTGGTGAATATCCCACACAAACGAATGCTCCACATGCGGGTTTCACATGCCACCAACTCCACATTCACAGGTAACTTCAGCGCCACAGCCGTTTTCAGATAGCCCACAATGCAAAGGGTCTAGACGCAAATATTGGTGTGAGAGCTAATTCAATCAAGGAAACACTGCATGTTGGTGAAGGGCATATTGAAGAAGCATCAGCCGAGTGGTTCTTGTGGGAGAACAACTCCATTTGGCTCACTAACTTCACACACCATCAGGCTTCCAAGCAGCTCTCAAGGAAACTCAGTTTTCACACTCTATGCTTAGTGCCCTTTGAGTGCATTATCTAGGAATGAACCTGGTAGAGCATCTCACACAAATGAATTCTCCACATGCGGGTTTCACATGCCACCAACTCCACATTCACAGGTAACTTCAGAGCCACAGCCGTTTTCAGATAGCCCTCAATGCAAAGGCTCTAGACGCAAATATTGGTGTGAGAGCTAATTCAATCAAGGAAACACTGCATGTTGGTGAAGGGCATATTGAAGAAGCATCAGCCGAGTGGTTCTTGTGGGAGAACAACTCCATTTGGCTCACTAACTTCACACACCATCAGGCTTCCAAGCAGCTCTCAAGGAAACTCAGTTTTCACACTCTATGCTTAGTGCCCTTTGAGTGTATTATCTAGGAATGAACCTGGTAGAGCATCCCACACAAACGAATGCTCCACATGCGGGTTTCACATGCCACCAACTCCACATTGACAGGCAACTTCAGCGCCACAGCCGTTTTCAGATAGCCTTCAATGCAAAGGCTCTAGACGCAAATATTGGTGTGAGAGCTAATTCAATCAAGGAAACACTGCATGTTGGTGAAGGGCATACTGAAGAAGCATCAGCCGAGTGGTTCTTGTGGGAGAACAACTCCATTTGGCTCACTAACTTCACACACCATCAGGCTTCCAAGCAGCTCTCAAGGAAACTCAGTTTTCACACTCTATGCTTAGTGCCCTTTGAGTGCATTATCTAGGAATGAACCTGGTAGAGCATCTCACACAAATGAATTCTCCACATGCGGGTTTCACATGCCACCAACTCCACATTCACAGGCAACTTCAGCGCCACAGCCGTTTTCAGATAGCCATCAATGCAAAGGCTCTAGATGCAAATATTGGTGTGGTGAAGGGCATATTGAAGAAGGATCAGCCGAGTTGGTTCTTGTGGTGAGAACAACTCCATTTGGCTCACTAACTTCACACACCATCAGGCTTCCAAGCAGCTCTCAAGGAAACTCAGTTTTCACACTCTATGCTTAGTGCCCTTTGAGTGCATTATCTAGGAATGAACCTGGTAGAGCATCTCACACAAATGAATTCTCCACATGCGGGTTTCACATGCCACCCAACTCCACATTCACAGGTAACTTCAGAGCCACAGCCGTTTTCAGATAGCCCTCAATGCAAAGGCTCTAGACGCAAATATTGGTGTGAGAGCTAATTCAATCAAGGAAACACTGCATGTTGGTGAAGGGCATATTGAAGAAGGATCAGCCGAGTGGTTCTTGTGGGAGAACAACTCCATTTGGCTCACTAACTTCACACACCATCAGGCTTCCAAGCAGCTCTCAAGGAAACTCAGTTTTCACACTCTATGCTTAGTGCCCTTTGAGTGTATTATCTAGGAATGAACCTGGTAGAGCATCCCACACAAACGAATGCTCCACATGCGGGTTTCACATGCCACCAACTCCACATTCACAGGCAACTTCAGCGCCACAGCCGTTTTCAGATAGCCCTCAATGCAAAGGCTCTAGACGCAAATATTGGTGGTGAGCGCTAATTCAATCAAGGAAAACAGTGCATGTTGGTGAAGGGCATACTGTAGAAGGATCAGCCGAGTGGCTGTTGTGGGAGAACAACTCCATTTGGCTCACTAACTTCACACACCATCAGGCTTCCAAGCAGCTCTCAAGGAAACTCAGTTTTCACACTCTATGCTTAGTGCCCTTTGAGTGCCTAGGACTGAAATGAAGCTTGGTGAACATCCCACACAAACGAATGCTCCACATGCGGGTTTCACATGCCACCAACTCCACATTGACAGGCAACTTCATCGCCACAGCCGTTTTCAGATAGCCCTCAATGCAAAGGCTCTAGACGCAAATATTGGTGTGAGCGCTAATTCAATCAAGGAAACACTGCATGTTGGTGAAGGGCATATTGAAGAAGCATCAGCCGAGTGGTTCTTGTGGGAGAACAACTCCATTTGGCTCACTAACTTCACACACCATCAGGCTTCCAAGCAGCTCTCAAGGAAACTCAGTTTTCACACTCTATGCTTAGTGCCCCTTTGAGTGTATTATCTAAGGAATTGAACCTGGTAGAGCATCCCACACAAACGAATGCTCCACATGCGGGTTTCACATGCCACCAACTCCACATTCACAGGCAACTTCAGCGTAACAGCCGTTTTCAGATAGCCCTCAATGCAAAGGCTCTAGACGCAAATATTGGTGTGAGCGCTAATTCAATCAAGGAAACACTGCATGTTGGTGAATGGCATATTGTAGAAGGATCAGCCGAGTGGTTCTTGTGGGAGAACAACTCCATTTGGCTCACTAACTTCACACACCATCAGGCTTCCAAGCAGCTCTCAAGGTAACTCAGGTTTCACACTCTTTGCTTAGTGCCCTTTGAGTGGCTAGGACTGAAAATGAAGCTTGGTGAGCATCCCACACAAACGAATGCTTCACATGCGTGTTTCACATGCCACCAACTCCACATTCACAGGAAACTTCAGCTTCACAGCCGTTTTCAGATAGCCCTCAATGCAAAGGCTCTAGACGCAAATATTGGTGTGAGAGCTAATTCAATCAGGGAAACACAGCATGTTGGTGAAGGGCATATTGAAGAAGGATCAATCGAGTGGTTCTTGTGGGGAGAACAACTCCATTTGGCTCACTAACTTCACACACCATCAGGCTTCCAAGCAGCTCTCAAGGAAACTCAGTTTTCACACTCTATGCTTAGTGCCCTTTGAGTGCCTCGGGCTGAAATGAAGCTTGGTGAACATCCCACACAAACGAATGCTCCACATGCTGGTTTCACATGCCACCAACTCCACATTGACAGGCAACTTCAGCGCCACAGCCGTTTTCAGATAGCCCTCAATGCAAAGGCTCTAGACGCAAATATTGGTTGTGAGAGCTAATTCAATCAAGGAAACACTGCATGTTGGTGAAGGGCATATTGAAGAAGCATCAGCCGAGTGGTTCTTGTGGGAGAACAACTCCATTTGGCTCACTAACTTCACACACCATCAGGCTTCCAAGCAGCTCTCAAGGAAACTCAGTTTTCACACTCTATGCTTAGTGCCCTTTAAGTGTATTATCTAGGAATGAACCTGGGAGAGCATCCCACACAAACGAAATGCTCCACATGCGGGTTTCACATGCCACCAACTCCACATTCACAGGCAACTTCAGCGCCACAGCCGTTTTTCAGATAGCCCTCAATGCAAAGGCTCTAGACGCAAATATTGGTGTGAGCGCTAATTCAATCAAGGGAAACACTGCATGTTGTGAAGGGCATACTGTAGAAGGATCAGCCGAGTGAGCTGTTGTGGAAGAACAACTCCATTTGGCTCACTAACTTCACACACCATCAGGCTTCCAAGCAGCTCTCAAGGAAACTCAGTTTTCACACTCTATTCTTAGTGCCCTTTGAGTGCCTAGGACTGAAATGAAGCTTGGTGAACATCCCACACAAACGAATGCTCCACATGCGGGTTTCACATGGCACCAACTCCACATTCACAGGCAACTTCAGCGCCACAGCCGTTTTCAGATAGCCCTCAATGCAAAGGCTCTAGACGCAAAATATTGGTGTGAGAGCTAATTCAAACAAGGAAACACTGCATGTTTGGTGAAGGGCATATTGAAGAAGGACCAGCCGAGTGGTTCTTGTGGGAGAACAACTCCATTTGGCTCACTAACTTCACACACCATCAGGCTTCCAAGCAGCTCTCAAGGAAACTCAGTTTTCACACTCTATGCTTAGTGCCCCTTTGACTGTATTATCTAGGAATGAACCTGGTAGAGCATCCCACACAAACGAATGCTCCACATGCGGGGTTTCACATGCCACCAACTCCACATTGACAGGCAACTTCAGCGCCACAGCCGTTTTCAGATAGCCCTCAATGCAAAGGCTCTAGACGCAAATATTGGTAGTGAGCGCTAATTCAATCAAGGGAAACACTGCATGTTGGTGAATGGGCATACTGTAGAAGGATCAGCCGAGTGGTTCTTGTGGGAGAACAACTCCATTTGGCTCACTAACTTCACACACCATCAGGCTTCCAAGCAGCTCTCAAGGTAACTCAGGTTTCTAAACACACTCTTTGCTTAGTGCCCTTTGAGTGGCTAGGACTGAAATGAAGCTTGGTGAGCATCCCACACAAAACGAATGCTTCACATGCGTGTTTCACATGCCACCAACTCCACATTCACAGGCAACTTCAGCTCCACAGCCGTTTTCAGATAGCCCTCAATGCAAAGGCTCTAGACGCAAATATTGGTGTGAGAGCTAATTCAATCAAGGAAAACACAGCATGTTGGTGAAGGGCATATTGAAGAAGGATCAACCGAGTGGTTCTTGTCGGGGAACAACTCCATTTGGCTCACTAACTTCACACACCATCAGGCTTCCAAGCAGCTCTCAAGGAAACTCAGTTTTCACACTCTATGCTTAGTTCCCTTTGAGTGCCTAGGACTGAAATGAAGCTTGGTGAATATCCCACACAAACGAATGCTCCACATGCGGGTTTTCACATGCCACCAACTCCACATTCACAGGTAACTTCAGCGCCACAGCCGTTTTCAGATAGCCCACAATGCAAAGGGTCTAGACGCAAATATTGGTGTGAGAGCTAATTCAATCAAGGAAACACTGCATGTTGGTGAAGGGCATATTGAAGAAGCATCAGCCGAGTGGTTCTTGTGGGAGAACAACTCCATTTGGCTCACTAACTTCACACACCATCAGGCTTCCAAGCAGCTCTCAAGGAAACTCAGTTTTCACACTCTATGCTTAGTGCCCTTTGAGTGCATTATCTAGGAATGAACCTGGTAGAGCATCTCACACAAATGAATTCTCCACATGCGGGTTTCACATGCCACCAACTCCACATTCACAGGTAACTTCAGAGCCACAGCCGTTTTCAGATAGCCCTCAATGCAAAGGCTCTAGACGCAAATATTGGTTGTGAGAGCTAATTCAATCAAGGAAACACTGCATGTTGGTGAAGGGCATATTGAAGAAGGATCAGCCGAGTGGTTCTTGTGGGAGAACAACTCCATTTGGCTCACTAACTTCACACACCATCAGGCTTCCAAGCAGCTCTCAAGGAAACTCAGTTTTCACACTCTATGCTTAGTGCCCTTTGAGTGTATTATCTAGGAATGAACCTGGTTAGAGCATCCCACACAAACGAATGCTCCACATGCGGGTTTCACATGCCACCAACTCCACATTGACAGGCAACTTTCAGCGTCCACAGCCGTTTTCAGATAGCCCTCAATGCAAAGGCTCTAGACGCAAATATTGGTGTGAGAGCTAATTCAATCAAGGAAACACTGCATGTTGGTGAAGGGCATACTGAAGAAGCATCAGCCGAGTGGTTCTTGTGGGAGAACAACTCCATTTGGCTCACTAACTTCACACACCATCAGGGCTTCCAAGCAGCTCTCAGGGAAACTCAGTTTTCACACTCTATGCTTAGTGCCCTTTGAGTGCATTATCTAGGAATGAACCTGGTAGAGCATTTCACACAAATGAATTCTCCACATGCGGGTTTCACATGCCACCAACTCCACATTCACAGGCAACTTCAGCGCCACAGCCGTTTTCAGATAGCCATCAATGCAAAGGCTCTAGATGCAAATATTGGTGTGAGAGATAATTCAATCAATGAAACAATGCATGTTGGTGAAGGGCATATTGAAGAAGGATCAGCCGAGTGGTTCTTGTGGGAGAACAACTCCATTTGGCTCACTAACTTCACACACCATCAGGCTTCCAAGCAGCTCTCAAGGAAACTCAGTTTCACACTCTATGCTTAGTGCCCTTTGAGTGCATTATCTAGGAATGAACCTGGTAGAGCATCTCACACAAATGAATTCTCCACATGCGGGGTTTCACATGCCACCAACTCCACATTCACAGGTAACTTCAGAGCCACAGCCGTTTTCAGATAGCCCTCAATGCAAAGGCTCTAGACGCAAATATTGGTGTGAGAGCTAATTCAATCAAGGAAACACTGCATGTTGGTGAAGGGCATATTGAAGAAGGATCAGCCGAGTGGTTCTTGTGGGAGAACAACTCCATTTGGCTCACTAACTTCACACACCATCAGGCTTCCAAGCAGCTCTCAAGGAAACTCAGTTTTCACACTCTATGCTAAGTGCCCTTTGAGTTGTATTATCTAGGAATGAACCTGGTAGAGCATCCCACACAAACGAATGCTCCACATGCGGGGTTTCACATGCCACCAACTCCACATTCACAGGCAACTTCAGCGCCACAGCCGTTTTCAGATAGCCCTCAATGCAAAGGCTCTAGACGCAAATATTGGTGTGAGCGCTAATTCAATCAAGGAAACAGTGCATGTTGGTGAAGGGGCATTACTGTAGAAGGATCAGCCGAGTGGCTGTTGTGGAGAACAACTCCATTTGGCTCACTAACTTCACACACCATCAGGCTTCCAAGCAGCTCTCAAGGAAACTCAGTTTTCACACTCTATGCTTAGTGCCCTTTGAGTGCCTAGGACTGAAATGAAGCTTGTGTGAACATCCCACACAAACGAATGCTCCACATGCGGGTTTCACATGCCACCAACTCCACATTGACAGGCAACTTCATCGCCACAGCCGTTTTCAGATAGCCATCAATGCAAAGGCTCTAGACGCAAATATTGGTGTGAGCGCTAATTCAATCAAGAAACACAGCATGTTTGGTGAAGGGCATATTGAAGAAGCTTCAGCCGAGTGGTTCTTGTGGAGAACAACTCCATTTGGCTCACTAACTTCACACACCATCAGGCTTCCAAGCAGCTCTCAAGGAAACTCAGTTTTCACACTCTATGCTTAGTGCCCTTTGAGTGTAATTATCTAGGAATGAACCTGGTAGAGCATCCCACACAAACGAATGCTCCACATGCGGTTTTCACATGCCACCAACTCCACATTCACAGGCAACTTCAGCGTAACAGCCGTTTTCAAGATAGCCCTCAATGCAAAGGCTCTAGACGCAATATTGGTTGGAGCGCTAATTCAATCAAGGAAACACTGCTTGTTGGTGAATGGCATATTGTAAAGTATCAGCCGAGTGGTTCTTGTGGGAGAACAACTCCATTTGGCTCACTAACTTCACACACCATCAGGCTTCCAAGCAGCTCTCAAGGTAACTCAGGTTTCACACTCTTTGCTTAGTGCCCTTTGAGTGGCTAGGGACTGAAATGAAGCTTGGTGAGCATCCCACACAAACGAATGCTTCACATGCGTGTTTCACATGCCACCAACTCCACATTCACAGGAAACTTCAGCTTCACAGCCGTTTTCAGATAGCCCTCAATGCAAAGGCTCTAGACGCAAATATTGGTGTGAGAGCTAATTCAATCAGGGAAACACAGCATGTTGGTGAAGGGCATATTGAAGAAGGATCAATCGAGTGGTTCTTGTGGGAGAACAACTCCATTTGGCTCACTAACTTCACACACCATCAGGCTTCCAAGCAGCTCTCAAGGAAACTCAGTTTTCACACTCTATGCTTAGTGCCCTTTGAGTGCCTCGGCTGAAATGAAGCTTGGTGAAACATCCCACACAAACGAATGCTCCACAATGCGGGTTTCACATGCCACCAACTCCACATTGACAGGCAACTTCAAGCGCCACAGCCGTTTTCAGATAGCCCTCATGGCAAAGGCTCTAGACGCAAATATTGGTGTGAGAGCTAATTCAATCAAGGAAACACTGCATGTTGGTGAAGGGCATATTGAAGAAGCATCAGCCGAGTGGTTCTTGTGGGAGAACAACTCCATTTGGCTCACTAACTTCACACACCATCAGGCTTCCAAGCAGCTCTCAAGGAAACTCAGTTTTCACACTCTATGCTTAGTGCCCTTTAAGTGTATTATCTAGGAATGAACCTGGGAGAGCATCCCACACAAACGAATGCTCCACATGCGGGTTTCACATGCCACCAACTCCACATTCACAGGCAACTTCACGCCACAGCCGTTTTCAGATAGCCCTCAATGCAAAGGCTCTAGACGCAAATATTGGTGTGAGCGCTAATTCAATCAAGGAAACACTGCAATGTTGGTGAAGGGCATACTGTAGAAGGATCAGCCGAGTGGCTGTTGTGGGAAGAACAACTCCATTTGGCGTCACTAACTTCACACACTCATCAGGCTTCCAAGCAGCTCTCAAGGAAACTCAGTTTTCACACTCTATTCTTAGTGCCCTTTGAGTGCCTAGGACTGAAATGAAGCTTGGTGAACATCCCACACAAACGAATGCTCCACATGCGGGTTTCACATGGCACCAACTCCACATTCACAGGCAACTTCAGCGCCACAGCCGTTTTCAGATAGCCCTCAATGCAAAGGCTCTAGACGCAAATATTGGTGTGAGAGCTAATTCAAACAAGGAAACACTGCATGTTGGTGAAGGGCATATTGAAGAAGGACCAGCCGAGTGGTTCTTGTGGGAGAACAACTCCATTTGGCTCACTAACTTCACACACCATCAGGCTTCCAAGCAGCTCTCAAGGAAACTCAGTTTTCACACTCTATGCTTAGTGCCCTTTGACTGTATTATCTAGGAATGAACCTGGTAGAGCATCCCACACAAACGAATGCTCCACATGCGGGTTTCACATGCCACCAACTCCACATTGACAGGCAACTTCAGCGCCACAGCCGTTTTCAGATAGCCCTCAATGCAAAGGCTCTAGACGCAAATATTGGTGTGAGCGCTAATTCAATCAAGGAAACACTGCATGTTGGTGAATGGCATACTGTAGAAGGATCAGCCGAGTGGTTCTTGTTGGAGAACAACTCCATTTGGCTCACTAACTTCACACACCATCAGGCTTCCAAGCAGCTCTCAAGGTAACTCAGGTTTCACACTCTTTGCTTAGTGCCCTTTGAGTGGCTAGGACTGAAATGAAGCTTGGTGAGCATCCCACACAAACGAATGCTTCACATGCGTGTTTCACATGCCACCAACTCCACATTCACAGGCAACTTCAGCTCCACAGCCGTTTTCAGATAGCCCTCAATGCAAAGGCTCTAGACGCAAATATTGGTGTGAGAGCTAATTCAATCAAGGAAACATAGCATGTTGGTGAAGGGCATATTGAAGAAGGATCAACCGAGTGGTTCTTGTCGGGGAACAACTCCATTTGACTCACTAACTTCACACACCATCAGGCTTCCAAGCAGCTCTCAAGGAAACTCAGTTTTCACACTCTATGCTTAGTGCCCTTTGAGTGCCTCGGGCTGAAATGAAGCTTGGTGAACATCCCACACAAACGAATGCTCCACATGCGGGTTTCACATGCCACCAACTCCACATTGACAGGCAACTTCAGCGCCAAAGCCGTTTTCAGATAGCCCTCAATGCAAAGGCTCTAGACGCAAATATTGGTGTGAGAGCTAATTCAATCAAGGAAACACTGCATGTTGGTGAAGGGCATATTGAAGAAGCATCAGCCGAGTGGTTCTTGTGGGAGAACAACTGCATTTGGCTCACTAACTTCACTCACCATCAGGCTTCCAAGCAGCTCTCAAGGAAACTGTTTTCACACTCTATGCTTAGTGCCCTTTGAGTGCATTATCTAGGAATGAACCTGGGAGAGCATCCCACACAAACGAATGCTCCACATGCGGGTTTCACATGCCACCAACTCCACATTCACAGGAAACTTCAGCTCCACAGCCGTTTTCAGATAGCCCTCAATGCAAAGGCTCTAGACGCAAATATTTGTGTGAGAGTTAATTCAATCAATGAAACACTGCATGTTGGTGAAGGGCATACTGAAGAAGGATCAGCCGAGTGGTTCTTGTGGGAGAACAACTCCATTTGGCTCACTAACTTCACACACCATCAGGCTTCCAAGCAGCTCTCAAGGAAACTCCGTTTTCACACTCTATGCTTAGTGCCCTTTGAGTGCCTAGGACTGAAATGAAGCTGGTAGAGCATCCCACACTAACTAATGCTCCACATACGGGTTTCACATGGCACCAACTCCACATTCACAGGCAACTTCAGCGCCACAGCCGTTTTCAGATAGCCCTCAATGCAAAGGCTGTAGACGCAAATATTGGTGTGAGAGCTAATTCAATCAAGGAAACACTGCATGTTGGTGAAGGGCATATTGAAGAAGGATCAGCCGAGTGGTTCTTGTGGGAGAACAACTCCATTTGGCTCACTAACTTCACACACCATCAGGCTTCCAAGCAGCTCTCAAGGAAACTCAGTTTTCACACTCTATGCTTAGTGCCCTTTGAGTGTATTATCTAGGAATGAACCTGGGAGAGCATCCCACACAAACGAATGCTCCACATGCGGGTTTCACATGCCACCAACTCCACATTGACAAGCAACTTCAGCGCCACAGCCGTTTTCAGATAGCCCTCAATGCAAAGGCTCTAGACGCAAATATTGGTGTGAGCGCTAATTCAATCAAGGAAACACTGCATGTTGGTGAATGGCATACTGTAGAAGGATCAGCCGAGTGGCTGTTGTGGGAGAACAACTCCATTTGGCTCACTAACTTCACACACCATCAGGCTTCCAAGCAGCTCTCAAGGAAACTCCGTTTTCACACTCTATGCTTAGTGCCCTTTGAGTGCCTAGGACTGAAATGAAGCTTGGTGAGCATCCCACACTAACGAATGCTCCACATGCGGGTTTCACATGCCACCAACTCCACATTCACAGGCAACTTCAGCGCCACAGCCGTTTTCAGATAGCCCTCAATGCAAAGGCTCTAGACGCAAATATTGGTGTGAGAGCTAATTCAATCAAGGAAACACTGCATGTTGGTGAAGGGCATATTGAAGAAGGATCAGCCGAGTGGTTCTTGTGGGAGAACAACTCCATTTGGCTCACTAACTTCACACACCATCAGGCTTCCAAGCAGCTCTCAAGGAAACTCCGTTTTCACACTCTATGCTTAGTGCCCTTTGAGTGCATTATCTAGGAATGAACCTGGTAGAGCATCCCACACTAACTTATGTTCCACATGCGGGTTTCACATGCCACCAACTCCACATTCACAGGAAACTTCAGCGCCACAGCCGTTTTCAGATAGCCCGCAATGAAAAGGCTCTAGACGCAAATATTGGTGTGAGAGCTAATTCAATCAAGGAAACACTGCATGTTGGTGAAGGGCATATTGAAGAAGGATCATCCGAGTGGTTGTTGTGGGAGAACAACTCCATTTGGCTCACTAACTTCACACACCATCAGGCTTCCAAGCAGCTCTCAAGGAAACTCAGTTTTCACACTCTATGCTTAATGCCCTTTGAGTGCATTATCTAGGAATGAACCTGGTAGAGCATCCCACACAAACGAATGCTCCACATGCGGGTTTCACATGCCACCAACTCCACATTGACAGGCAACTTCAGCGCCACAGCCGTTTTCAGATAGCCCTCAATGCAAAGGCTCTAGACGCAAATATTGGTGTGAGAGCTAATTCAATCAAGGAAACACTGCATGTTGGTGAAGGGCATATTGAAGAAGGATCAGCCGAGTGGTTCTTGTGGGAGTCAACTCCATTTGGCTCAGTAACTTCACACACCATCAGGCTTCCAAGCAGCTCTCAAGGAAACTCAGTTTTCACACTCTATGCTTAGTGCCCTTTGAGTGCATTATCTAGGAATGACCCTGGTAGAGCATCCCACAAAAACGAATGCTTCACATGCGGGTTTCACATGCCACCAACTAGACGTTCACAGGCAACTTCAGCGCCACAGCCGTTTTCAGATAGCCCTCAATGCAAAGGCTCAAGACGCAAATATTTGTGTGAGAGCTAATTCAATCAAGGAAACACTGCATGTTGGTGAAGGGCATATTGAAGAAGGATCAGTCGAGTGGTTCTTGTGGGAGAACAACTCCCTTTGGCTCACTAACTTCACACACCATCAGGCTTCCATGCAGCTCTCAGGGAAGCTCAGTTTTCACACTCTATGCTTAGTGCCCTTTGAGTGCATTATCTAGGAATGACCATGGTAGAGCATCGCACACAAACGAATGCTCCACATGCGGGTTTCACATGCCACCAACTCCACATTCTCAGGCAACTTCAGCGCCACAGCCGTTTTCAGATAGCCCTCAATGCAAAGGCTCTAGACGCAAATATTGGTTTGAGAGCTAATTCAATCAAGGAAACACTGCATGTTGGTGAAGGGCATATTGAAGAAGGATCAGCCGAGTGGTTCTTGTGGGAGAACAACTCCATTTGGCTCACTAACTTCACACACCATCAGGCTTGCAAGCAGCTCTCAAGGAAACTCAGTTTTCACACTCTATGCTTAGTGCCCTTTGAGTGCATTATCTAGGAATGAACCTGGTAGAGCATCCCACACAAACGAATGCTCCACATGCGTGTTTCACATGAGAACAACTCCACATTCACAGGCAACTTCAGCGCCACAGCCGTTTTCAGATAGCCCTCAATGTAAAGGCTCTAGACGCAAATATTGGTGTGAGAGCTAATTCAATCAAGGAAACACTGCATGTTGGTGAAGGGCATATTGAAGAAGAATCAGCCGAGTGGTTCTTGTGGGAGAACAACTCCATTTGGCTCACTAACTTCACACACCATCAGGCTTCCAAGCAGCTCTCAAGGAAACTCAGTTTTCACACTCTATGCTTAGTGCCCTTTGAGTGCCTAGGACTGAAATGAAGCTTGGTGAGCATCCCACACAAACGAATGCTCCACATGCGGGTTTCACATGCCACCAACTCCACATTGACAAGCAACTTCAGCGCCACAGCCGTTTTCAGATAGCCCTCAATGCAAAGGCTCTAGACGCAAATATTGGTGTGAGAGCTAATTCAATCAAGGAAACACTGCATGTTGGTGAAGGGCATATTGAAGAAGGATCAGCCGAGTGGTTCTTGTGGGAGAACAACTCCATTTGGCTCACTAACTTCACACACCATCAGGCTTCCAAGCAGCTCTCAAGGAAACTCAGTTTTCACACTCTATGCTTAGTGCCCTTTGAGTGCATTATCTAGGAATGAACCTGGTAGAGCATCCCACACAAACGAAAGCTCCACATGCGGGTTTCACATGCCACCAACTCCACATTCACAAGCAACTTCAGCGCCACAGCCGTTTTCAGATAGCCCTCAATGCAAAGGCTCAAGACGCAAATATTGGTGTTAGAGCTAATTCAATCAAGGAAACACTGCATGTTGGTGAAGATCATATTGAAGAAGAATCAGCCCAGTGGTTCTTGTGGGAGAACAACTCCATTTGGCTCACTAACTTCACACACCATCAGGCTTCCAAGCAGCTCTCAAGGAAACTCAGTTTTCACACTCGATGCTTATTGCCCTTTGAGTGCCTAGGATTGAAATGAAGCTTGGTGAGTATCCCACACAAACGAATGCTCCACATGCGGGTTTCACATGCCACCAACTCCACATTCACAGGCAACTTCAGCTCCACAGCCGTTTTCAGATAGCCCTCAATGCAAAGGCTCTAGACGCAAATATTGGTGTGAGAGCTAATTCAATCAAGGAAACACTGCATGTTGGTGAAGAGCATTTTGAAGAAGAATCAGCCGAGTGGTTCTTGTGGGAGAACAACTCCATTTGGCTCACTAACTTCACACACCATCAGGCTTCCAAGCAGCTCTCAAGGAAACTCAGTTTTCACACTCTATGCTTATTTCCCTTTGAGTGCCTAGGACTGAAAGGAAGCTTGGTGAGCATCCCACACAAACGAATGCTCCACATGCGGGTTTCACATGCCACCAACTCCACATTCACAGGCAACTTCAGCGCCACAGCCGTTTTCAGATAGCCCTCAATGCAAAGACTCTAGACGCAAATATTGGTGTGAGAGCTAATTCAATCAAGGAAACATTGCATGTTGGTGAAGTGCATATTGAAGAAGGATCAGCCGAGTGGTTCTTGTGGCAGAACAACTCCATTTGGCTCACTAACTTCACACACCATCAGGCTTCCAAGCAGCTCTCAAGGAAACTCAGTTTTCACACTCTATGCTTAGTGCCCTTTGAGTGCCTCGGACTGAAATGAAGCTTGGTGAGTATCCCACACAAACGAATGCTCCACATGCGGGTTTCACATGCCACCAACTCCACATTCACAGGCAACTTCAGCGCCACAGCCGTTTTCAGATAGCCCTCAATGCAAAGGCTCTAGACGCAAATATTGGTGTGAGAGCTAATTCAATCAAGGAAACACTGCATGTTGGTGAAGTGCATATTGAAGAAGGATCAGCCGAGTGGTTCTTGTGGGAGAACAACTCCATTTGGCTCACTAACTTCACACACCATCAGGCTTCCAAGCAGCTCTCAAGGAAACTCAGTTTTCACACTCTATGCTTAGTGCCCTTTGAGTGCCTAGGACTGAAATGAAGCTTGGTGAGTATCCCACACTAACGAATGCTCCACATGCGGGTTTCACATGCCACCAACTCCACATTCACAGAAAACTTCAGCGCCACAGCCGTTTTCAGATAGCCCTCAATGCAAAGGGTCTAGACGCAAATATTGGTGTGAGAGCTAATTCAATCAAGGAAACACTGCATGTTGGTGACGGGCATATTGAAGAAGGATCAGCCGAGTGGTTCTTGTGGGAGAACAACTCCATTTGGCTCACTAACTTCACACACCATCAGGCTTCCAAGCAGCTCTCAAGGAAACTCCGTTTTCACACTCTATGCTTAGTGCCCTTTGAGTGCCTCGGACTGAAATGAAGCTTGGTGAGCATCCCACACTAACGAATGCTCCACATGCGGTTTTCACATGCCACCAACTCCACATTCACAGGCAACTTCAGCGCCACAGCCGTTTTCAGATAGCCCTCAATGCAAAGGCTCTAGACGCAAATATTTGTGTGAGAGCTAATTCAATCAAGGAAACACTGAATGTAGCTGAAAGGCATATTGAAGAAGGATCAGCCGAGTGGTTCTTGTGGGAGAAGAACTCCATTTGGCTCACTAACTTCACACACCATCAGGCTTCCAAGCAGCTCTCAAGGAAACTCCGTTTTCACACTCTATGCTTAGAGCCCTTTGAGTGCCTAGGACTGAAATGAAGCTTGGTGAGCATCCCACACAAACGAATGCTCCACATGCGGGTTTCACATGCCACCAACTCCACATTCACAGGCAACTTCAGCGCCACAGCCGTTTTCAGATAGCCCTCAATGCAAAGGCTCTAGACGCAAATATTGGTGTGAGAGCTAATTCAATTAAGGAAACACTGAATGTAGCTGAAAGGCATAATGAAGAAGGATCAGCCGAGTGGTTCTTGTGGGAGAACAACTCTATTTGGCTCACTAACTTCACACACCATCAGGCTTCCAAGCAGCTCTCAAGGAAACTCCGTTTTCACACTCTATGCTTAGTGCCCTTTGAGTGCCTAGGACTGAAATGAAGCTTGGTGAGCATCCCACACTAACGAATGCTCCACATGCGGTTTTCACATGCCACCAACTCCACATTCACAGGCAACTTCAGCGCCACAGCCGTTTTCAGATAGCCCTCAATGCAAAGGCTCTAGACGCAAATATTGGTGTGAGCGCTAATTCAATCAAGGAAACACTGCATGTTGGTGAATGGCATACTGTAGAACGATCAGCCGAGTGGTTCTTGTGGGAGAACAACTCCATTTGGCTCACTAACTTCACACACCATCAGGCTTCCAAGCAGCTCTCAAGGAAACTCCGTTTTCACACTCTATGCTTAGTGCCCTTTGAGTGCATTATTAGGAATGAACCTGTTAGAGCATCCCACACAAACGAATGCTCCACATGCGGGTTTCACATGCCACCAACTCCACATTCTCAGGCAACTTCAGCGCCACAGCCGTTTTCAGATAGCCCTCAATGCAAAGGCTCTAGACGCAAATATTGGTGTGAGAGCTAATTCAATCAAGGAAACACTGCATGTTGGTGAAGGGCATATTGAAGAAGGATCAGCCGAGTGGTTCTTGTGGGAGAACAACTCCATTTGGCTCACTAACTTCACACACCATCAGGCTTCCAAGCAGCTCTCAAGGAAACTCCGTTTTCACACTCTATGCTTAGTGCCCTTTGAGTGCCTAGGACTGAAATGAAGCTTTGTGAGCATCCCACACAAACGAATGCTCCACATGCGGGTTTCACATGCCACCAACTAGACGTTCACAGGCAACTTCAGCGCCACAGCCGTTTTCAGATAACCCTCAATGCAAAGGCTCTAGACGCAAATATTGGTGTGAGAGCTAATACAATCAAGGAAACACTGCATGTTGGTGAAAGGCATATTGAAGAAGGATCAGCCGAGTGGTTCTTGTGGGAGAACAACTCCATTTGGCTCACTAACTTCACACACCATCAGGCTTCCAAGCAGCTCTCAAGGAAACTCAGTTTTCACACTGTATGCTTAGTGCCCTTTGAGTGTGTAGGACTGAAATGAAGCTTGGTGAGTATCCCACACAAACGAATGCTCCACATGCGGGTTTCACATGCCACCAACTCCACATTCACAGGCAACTTCAGCGCCACAGCCGTTTTCAGATAGCCCTCAATGCAAAGGCTCTAGACCCAAATATTGGTGTGAGAGCTAATTCAATCAAGGAAACACTGCATGTTGGTGACGGGCATATTGAAGAAGGATCAGCCGAGTGGTTCTTGTGGGAGAACAACTCCATTTGGCTCACTAACTTCACACACCATCAGGCTTCCAAGCAGCTCTCAAGGAAACTCCGTTTTCACACTCTATGATTAGTGCCCTTTGAGTGCCTAGGACTGAAATGAAGCTTGGTGAGCATCCCACACAAACGAATGCTCCACATGCGGGTTTCACATGCCACCAACTCCACATTCACAGGCAACTTCAGCGCAACAGCCGTTTTCACAAAGCCCTCAATGCAAAGGCTCTAGACGCAAATATTGGTGTGAGAGCTAATTCAATCAAGGAAACACTGCATGTTGGTGAAGGGCATATTGAAGAAGGATCAGCCGAGTGGTTCTTGTGGGAGAACAACTCCATTTGGCTCACTAACTTCACACACCATCAGGCTTCCAAGCAGCTCTCAAGGAAACTCCGTTTTCACACTCTATGCTTAGTGCCCTTTGAGTGCCTAGGACTGAAATGAAGCTTGGTGAGTATCCCACACAAACGAATGCTCCACATGCGGGTTTCACATGCCAGCAACTCCACATTCACAGGAAACTTCAGCGCCACAGCCGTTTTCAGATAGCCCTCAATGCAAAGGCTCTAGACGCAAATATTGGTGTGAGAGCTAATTCAATTAAGGAAACACTGAATGTAGCTGAAAGGCATAATGAAGAAGGATCAGCCGAGTGGTTCTTGTGGGAGAACAACTCCATTTGGCTCACTAACTTCACACACCATCAGGCTTCCAAGCAACTCTCAAGGAAACTCCGTTTTCACACTCTATGCTTAGTGCCCTTTGAGTGCATTATTAGGAATGAACCTGTTAGAGCATCCCACACAAACGAATGCTCCACATGCGGGTTTCACATGCCACCAACTCCACATTCACAGGCAACTTCAGCGCCACAGCCGTTTTCAGATAGCCCTCAATGCAAAGGCTCTAGACGCAAATATTGGTGTGAGAGCTAATTCAATCAAGGAAACACTGCATGTTGGTGAAGGGCATATTGAAGAAGGATCAGCCGAGTGGTTCTTGTGGGAGAACAACTCTATTTGGCTCACTAACTTCACACACCATCAGGCTTCCAAGCAGCTCTCAAGGAAACTCAGTTTTCACACTCTATGCTTAGTGCCCTTTGAGTGCCTAGCACTGAAATGAAGCTTGGTGAGCATCCCACACTAACGAATGCTCCACATGCGGTTTTCACATGCCACCAACTCCACATTCACAGGCAACTTCAGCGCCACAGCCGTTTTCAGATAGCCCTCAATGCAAAGGCTCTAGACGCAAATATTGGTGTGAGAGCTAATGCAATCAAGGAAACACTGCATGTTGGTGAAGTGCATATTGAAGAAGGATCAGCCGAGTGGTTCTTGTGGGAGAACAACTCCATTTGGCTCACTAACTTCACACACCATCAGGCTTCCAAGCAGCTCTCAAGGAAACTCCGTTTTCACACTCTGTGCTTAGTGCCCTTTGAGTGCATTATTAGGAATGAACCTGTTAGAGCATCCCACACAAACGAATGCTCCACATGCGGGTTTCACATGCCACCAACTCCACATTCACAGGCAACTTCAGCGCCACAGCCGTTTTCAGATAGCCCTCAATGCAAAGGCTCTAGACGCAAATATTTGTGTGAGAGCTAATTCAATCAAGGAAACACTGCATGTTGGTGAAGTGCATATTGAAGAAGGATCAGCCGAGTGGTTCTTGTGGGAGAACAACTCCATTTGGCTCACTAACTTCACACACCATCAGGCTTCCAAGCAGCTCTCAAGGAAACTCCGTTTTCACACTCTATGCTTAGTGCCCTTTGAGGGCCTAGGACTGAAATGAAGCTTGGTGAGCATCCCACACTAACGAATGCTCCACACGCGGTTTTCACATGCCACCAACTCCACATTCACAGGCAACTTCAGCGCCACAGCCGTTTTCAGATAGCCCTCAATGCAAAGGCTCTAGACGCAAATATTGGTGTGAGAGCTAATTCAATCAAGGAAACACTGCATGTTGGTGAAGGGCATATTGAAGAAGGATCAGCCGAGTGGTTCTTGTGGGAGAACAACTCCATTTGGCTCACTAACTTCACACACCATCAGGCTTCCAAGCAGCTCTCAAGGAAACTCCGTTTTCACACTCTATGCTTAGTGCCCTTTGAGGGCCTAGGACTGAAATGAAGCTTGGTGAGCATCCCACACTAACGAATGCTCCACACGCGGTTTTCACATGCCACCAACTCCACATTCACAGGCAACTTCAGCGCCACAGCCGTTTTCAGATAGCCCTCAATGCAAAGGCTCTAGACGCAAATATTGGTGTGAGAGCTAATTCAATCAAGGAAACACTGCATGTTGGTGAAGGGCATATTGAAGAAGGATCAGCCGAGTGGTTCTTGTGGGAGAACAACTCCATTTGGCTCACTAACTTCACACACCATCAGGCTTCCAAGCAGCTCTCAAGGAAACTCAGTTTTCACACTCTATGCTTAGTGCCCTTTGAGTGCATTATTAGGAATGAACCTGTTAGAGCATCCCACACAAACGAATGCTCCACATGCGGGTTTCACATGCCACCAACTCCACATTCACAGGCAACTTCAGCGCCACAGCCGTTTTCAGATAGCCCTCAATGCAAAGGCTCTAGACGCAAATATTGGTGTGAGAGCTAATTCAATCAAGGAAACACTGCATGTTGGAGAAGGGCATATTGAAGAAGGATCAGCCGAGTGGTTCTTGTGGGAGAACAACTCCATTTGGCTCACTAACTTCACACACCATCAGGCTTCCAAGCAGCTCTCAAGGAAACTCCGTTTTCACACTCTATGCTTAGTGCCCTTTGAGTGGCTAGGACTGAAATGAAGCTTGGTGAGTATCCCACACAAACGAATGCTCCACATGCGGGTTTCACATGCCACCAACTCCACATTCTCAGGCAACTTCAGCGCCACAGCCGTTTTCAGATAGCCCTCAATGCAAAGGCTCTAGACGCAAATATTGGTGTGAGAGCTAATTCAATCAAGGAAACACTGCATGTTGGTGACGGGCATATTGAAGAAGGATCAGCCGAGTGGTTCTTGTGGGAGAACAACTCCATTTGGCTCACTAACTTCACACACCATCAGGCTTCCAAGCAGCTCTCAAGGAAACTCCGTTTTCACACTCTATGCTTAGTGCCCTTTGAGTGGCTAGGACTGAAATGAAGCTTGGTGAGTATCCCACACAAACGAATGCTCCACATGCGGGTTTCACATGCCACCAACTCCACATTCACAGGCAACTTCAGCGCCACAGCCGTTTTCAGATAGCCCTCAATGCAAAGGCTCTAGACGCAAATATTGGTGTGAGAGCTAATTCAATCAAGGAAACACTGCATGTTGGTGAAGGGCATATTGAAGAAGGATCAGCCGAGTGGTTCTTGTGGGAGAACAACTCCATTTGGCTCACTAACTTCACACACCATCAGGCTTCCAAGCAGCTCTCAAGGAAACTCAGTTTTCACACTCTATGCTTAGTGCCCTTTGAGTGCCTAGGACTGAAATGAAGCTTGGTGAGTATCCCACACTAACGAATGCTCCACATGCGGGTTTCACATGCCACCAACTCCACATTCACAGAAAACTTCAGCGCCACAGCCGTTTTCAGATAGCCCTCAATGCAAAGGGTCTAGACGCAAATATTGGTGTGAGAGCTAATTCAATCAAGGAAACACTGCATGTTGGTGAAGGGCATATTGAAGAAGGATCAGCCGAGTGGTTCTTGTGGGAGAACAACTCCATTTGGCTCACTAACTTCACACACCATCAGGCTTCCAAGCAGCTCTCAAGGAAACTCCGTTTTCACACTCTATGCTTAGTGCCCTTTGAGTGCCTCAGACTGAAATGAAGCTTGGTGAGCATCCCACACTAACGAATGCTCCACATGCGGTTTTCACATGCCACCAACTCCACATTCACAGGGAACTTCAGCGCCACAGCCGTTTTCAGATAGCCCTCAATGCAAAGGCTCTAGACGCAAATATTTGTGTGAGAGCTAATTCAATCAAGGAAACACTGAATGTAGCTGAAAGGCATATTGAAGAAGGATCAGCCGAGTGGTTCTTGTGGGAGAAGAACTCCATTTGGCTCACTAACTTCACACACCATCAGGCTTCCAAGCAGCTCTCAAGGAAACTCCGTTTTCACACTCTATGCTTAGAGCCCTTTGAGTGCCTAGGACTGAAATGAAGCTTGGTGAGCATCCCACACAAACGAATGCTCCACATGCGGGTTTCACATGCCACCAACTCCACATTCACAGGCAACTTCAGCGCCACAGCCGTTTTCAGATAACCCTCAATGCAAAGGCTCTAGACGCAAATATTGGTGTGAGAGCTAATTCAATCAAGGAAACACTGCATGTTGGTGAAGTGCATATTGAAGAAGGATCAGCCGAGTGGTTGTTGTGGGAGAACAACTCCATTTGGCTCACTAACTTCACACACCATCAGGCTTCCAAGCAGCTCTCAAGGAAACTCAGTTTTCACACTCTATGCTTAGTGCCCTTTGAGTGCCTAGGACTGAAATGAAGCTTGGTGAGCATCCCACACTAACGAATGCTCCACATGCGGGTTTCACATGCCACCAACTCCACATTCACAGGCAACTTCAGCGCCACAGCCGTTTTCAGATAGCCCTCAATGCAAAGGCTCTAGACGCAAATATTGGTGTGAGAGCTAATTCAATTAAGGAAACACTGAATGTAGCTGAAAGGCATAATGAAGAAGGATCAGCCGAGTGGTTCTTGTGGGAGAACAACTCTATTTGGCTCACTAACTTCACACACCATCAGGCTTCCAAGCAGCTCTCAAGGAAACTCCGTTTTCACACTCTATGCTTAGTGCCCTTTGAGTGCCTAGGACTGAAATGAAGCTTGGTGAGCATCCCACACTAACGAATGCTCCACATGCGGTTTTCACATGCCACCAACTCCACATTCACAGGCAACTTCAGCGCCACAGCCGTTTTCAGATAGCCCTCAATGCAAAGGCTCTAGACGCAAATATTGGTGTGAGCGCTAATTCAATCAAGGAAACACTGCATGTTGGTGAATGGCATACTGTAGAACGATCAGCCGAGTGGTTCTTGTGGGAGAACAACTCCATTTGGCTCACTAACTTCACACACCATCAGGCTTCCAAGCAGCTCTCAAGGAAACTCCGTTTTCACACTCTATGCTTAGTGCCCTTTGAGTGCATTATTAGGAATGAACCTGTTAGAGCATCCCACACAAACGAATGCTCCACATGCGGGTTTCACATGCCACCAACTCCACATTCTCAGGCAACTTCAGCGCCACAGCCGTTTTCAGATAGCCCTCAATGCAAAGGCTCTAGACGCAAATATTGGTGTGAGAGCTAATTCAATCAAGGAAACACTGCATGTTGGTGAAGGGCATATTGAAGAAGGATCAGCCGAGTGGTTCTTGTGGGAGAACAACTCCATTTGGCTCACTAACTTCACACACCATCAGGCTTCCAAGCAGCTCTCAAGGAAACTCCGTTTTCACACTCTATGCTTAGTGCCCTTTGAGTGCCTAGGACTGAAATGAAGCTTTGTGAGCATCCCACACAAACGAATGCTCCACATGCGGGTTTCACATGCCACCAACTAGACGTTCACAGACAACTTCAGCGCCACAGCCGTTTTCAGATAACCCTCAATGCAAAGGCTCTAGACGCAAATATTGGTGTGAGAGCTAATACAATCAAGGAAACACTGCATGTTGGTGAAAGGCATATTGAAGAAGGATCAGCCGAGTGGTTCTTGTGGGAGAACAACTCCATTTGGCTCACTAACTTCACACACCATCAGGCTTCCAAGCAGCTCTCAAGGAAACTCAGTTTGCACACTGTATGCTTAGTGCCCTTTGAGTGTGTAGGACTGAAATGAAGCTTGGTGAGTATCCCACACAAACGAATGCTCCACATGCGGGTTTCACATGCCACCAACTCCACATTCACAGGCAACTTCAGCGCCACAGCCGTTTTCAGATAGCCCTCAATGCAAAGGCTCTAGACGCAAATATTGGTGTGAGAGCTAATTCAATCAAGGAAACACTGCATGTTGGTGACGGGCATATTGAAGAAGGATCAGCCGAGTGGTTCTTGTGGGAGAACAACTCCATTTGGCTCACTAACTTCACACACCATCAGGCTTCCAAGCAGCTCTCAAGGAAACTCCGTTTTCACACTCTATGCTTAGTGCCCTTTGAGTGCCTAGGACTGAAATGAAGCTTGGTGAGCATCCCACACAAACGAATGCTCCACATGCGGGTTTCACATGCCACCAACTCCACATTCACAGGCAACTTCAGCGCCACAGCCGTTTTCAGATAGCCTTCAAAGCAAAGGCTCTAGACGCAAATATTGGTGTGAGAGCTAATTCAATCAAGGAAACACTGCATGTTGGTGAAGGGCATATTGAAGAAGGATCAGCCGAGTGGTTCTTGTGGGAGAACAACTCCATTTGGCTCACTAACTTCACACACCATCAGGCTTCCAAGCAGCTCTCAAGGAAACTCCGTTTTCACACTCTATGCTTAGTGCCCTTTGAGTGCCTAGGACTGAAATGAAGCTTGGTGAGTATCCCACACAAACGAATGCTCCACATGCGGGTTTCACATGCCACCAACTCCACATTCACAGGCAACTTCAGCGCCACAGCCGTTTTCAGATAGCCCTCAATGCAAAGGCTCTAGACGCAAATATTGGTGTGAGAGCTAATTCAATTAAGGAAACACTGAATGTAGCTGAAAGGCATAATGAAGAAGGATCAGCCGAGTGGTTCTTGTGGGAGAACAACTCCATTTGGCTCACTAACTTCACACACCATCAGGCTTCCAAGCAACTCTCAAGGAAACTCCGTTTTCACACTCTATGCTTAGTGCCCTTTGAGTGCATTATTAGGAATGAACCTGTTAGAGCATCCCACCCAAACGAATGCTCCACATGCGGGTTTCACATGCCACCAACTCCACATTCACAGGCAACTTCAGCGCCACAGCCGTTTTCAGATAGCCCTCAATGCAAAGGCTCTAGACGCAAATATTGGTGTGAGAGCTAATTCAATCAAGGAAACACTGCATGTTGGTGAAGGGCATATTGAAGAAGGATCAGCCGAGTGGTTCTTGTGGGAGAACAACTCTATTTGGCTCACTAACTTCACACACCATCAGGCTTCCAAGCAGCTCTCAAGGAAACTCAGTTTTCACACTCTATGCTTAGTGCCCTTTGAGTGCCTAGGACTGAAATGAAGCTTGGTGAGCATCCCACACTAACGAATGCTCCACATGCGGTTTTCACATGCCACCAACTCCACATTCACAGGCAACTTCAGCGCCACAGCCGTTTTCAGATAGCCCTCAATGCAAAGGCTCTAGACGCAAATATTGGTGTGAGAGCTAATGCAATCAAGGAAACACTGCATGTTGGTGAAGTGCATATTGAAGAAGGATCAGCCGAGTGGTTCTTGTGGGAGAACAACTCCATTTGGCTCACTAACTTCACACACCATCAGGCTTCCAAGCAGCTCTCAAGGAAACTCCGTTTTCACACTCTGTGCTTAGTGCCCTTTGAGTGCATTATCTAGGAAGGAACCTGGTAGAGCATCCCACACAAACGAATGCTCCACATGCGGGTTTCACATGCCACCAACTCCACATTCACAGGCAACTTCAGCGCCACAGCCCGTTTTCAGATAGCCCTCAATGCAAGGCTCTAGACGCAAATATTGGTGTGAGAGCTAATTCAATCAAGGAAACACTGCATGTTGGTGAAGTGCATATTGAAGAAGGATCAGCCGAGTGGTTCTTGTGGAGAACAACTCCATTTGGCTCACTAACTTCACACACCATCAGGCTTCCAAGCAGCTCTCAAGGAAACTCCGTTTCACACTCTATGCTTAGTGCCCTTTGAGGGCCTAGGACTGAAATGAAGCTTGGTGAGCATCCACACTAACGAATGCTCCACACGCGGTTTTCACATGCCACCAACTCCACATTCACAGGCAACTTCAGCGCCACAGCCGTTTTCAGATAGCCCTCAATGCAAAGGCTCTAGACGCAAATATTGGTGTGAGAGCTAATTCAATCAAGGAAACACTGCATGTTGGTGAAGGGCATATTGAAGAAGGATCAGCCGAGTGGTTCTTGTGGGAGAACAACTCCATTTGGCTCACTAACTTCACACACCATCAGGCTTCCAAGCAGCTCTCAAGGAAACTCAGTTTTCACACTCTATGCTTAGTGCCCTTTGAGTGGCTAGGACTGAAATGATGCTTGGTGAGTATCCCACACAAACGAATGCTCCACATGCGGGTTTCACATGCACCAACTCCACATTCACAGGCAACTTCAGCTCCACAGCCGTTTTCAGATAGCCCTCAATGCAAAGGCTCTAGACGCAAATATTGGTGTGAGAGCTAATTCAATAGAGGAAACTCTGCATGTTGGTGAAGGGCATATTGAAGAAGGATCAGCCGAGTGGTTCTTGTGGGAGAACAACTCCATTTGGCTCACTAACTTCACACACCATCAGGCTTCCAAGCAGCTCTCAAGGAAACTCAGTTTTCACACTCTATGCTTAGTGCCCTTTGAGTGCATTATTAGGAATGAACCTGTTAGAGCATCCCACACAAACGAATGCTCCACATGCGGGTTTCACATGCCACCAACTCCACATTCACAGGCAACTTCAGCGCCACAGCCGTTTTCAGATAGCCCTCAATGCAAAGGCTCTAGACGCAAATATTGGTGTGAGAGCTAATTCAATCAAGGAAACACTGCATGTTGGAGAAGGGCATATTGAAGAAGGATCAGCCGAGTGGTTCTTGTGGGAGAACAACTCCATTTGGCTCACTAACTTCACACACCATCAGGCTTCCAAGCAGCTCTCAAGGAAACTCCGTTTTCACACTCTATGCTTAGTGCCCTTTGAGTGCCTAGGACTGAAATGAAGCTTTGTGAGCATCCCACACAAACGAATGCTCCACATGCGGGTTTCACATGCCACCAACTCCACATTCACAGGCAACTTCAGCGCCACAGCCGTTTTCAGATAACCCTCAATGCAAAGGCTCTAGACGCAAATATTGGTGTGAGAGCTAATTCAATCAAGGAAACACTGCATGTTGGTGAAGTGCATATTGAAGAGGATCAGCCGAGTGGTTCTTGTGGGAGAACAACTCCATTTGGCTCACTAACTTCACACACCATCAGGCTTCCAAGCAGCTCTCAAGGAAACTCCGTTTTCACACTCTATGCTTAGTGCCCTTTGAGTGGCTAGGACTGAAATGAAGCTTGGTGAGTATCCCACACAACGAATGCTCCACATGCGGGTTTCACATGCCACCAACTCCACATTCACAGGCAACTTCAGCGCCACAGCCGTTTTCAGATAGCCCTCAATGCAAAGGCTCTAGACGCAAATATTGGTGTGAGAGCTAATTCAATCAAGGAAACACTGCATGTTGGTGAAGGGCATATTGAAGAAGGATCAGCCGAGTGGTTCTTGTGGGAGAACAACTCCATTTGGCTCACTAACTTCACACACCATCAGGCTTCCAAGCAGCTCTCAAGGAAACTCAGTTTTCACACTCTATGCTTAGTGCCCTTTGAGTGCATTATCTAGGAATGAACCTGGTAGAGCATCCCACACTAACTTATGCTCCACATGCGGGTTTCACATGCCACCAACTCCACATTCACAGGCAACTTCAGCGCCACAGCCGTTTTCAGATAGCCGCAATGCAAAGGCTCTAGACGCAAATATTGGTGTGAGAGCTAATTCAATCAAGGAAACACTGCATGTTGGTGAAGGGCATATTGAAGAAGGATCAGCCGAGTGGTTGTTGTGGGAGAACAACTCCATTTGGCTCACGTAACTTCACACACCATCAGGCTTCCGAGCAGCTCTCAAGGAAACTCAGTTTTCACACTCTATGCCTTAGTGCCCTTTGAGTGCATTATCTAGGAAGGAACCTGGTAGAGCATCCCACAAAAACGAATGCTCCACATGCGGGTTTCACATGCCACCAACTCCACATTCACAGGCAACTTCAGCGCATCAGCCGTTTTCAGATAGCCCTCAATGCAAAGGCTCTAGACGCAAATATTGGTGTGAGAGCTAATTCAATCAAGGAAACACTGCATGTTGGTGAAGGGCATATTGAAGAAGGATCAGCCGAGTGGTTCTTGTGGGAGAACAACTCCATTTGGCTCAGTAACTTCACACACCATCAGGCTTCCAAGCAGCTCTCAAGGAAACTCAGTTTTCACACTCTATGCTTAATGCCCTTTGAGTGCATTATCTAGGAAGGAACCTGGTAGAGCATCCCACAAAAACGAATGCTCCACATGCGGGTTTCACATGCCACCAACTCCACATTCACAGGCAACTTCAGCGCATCAGCCGTTTTCAGATAGCCCTCAATGCAAAGGCTCTAGACGCAAATATTGGTGTGAGAGCTAATTCAATCAAGGAAACACTGCATGTTGGTGAAGGGCATATTGAAGAAGGATCAGCCGAGTGGTTCTTGTGGGAGAACAACTCCATTTGGCTCAGTAACTTCACACACCATCAGGCTTCCAAGCAGCTCTCAAGGAAACTCAGTTTTCACACTCTATGCTTAGTGCCCTTTGAGTGCATTATCTAGGAATGACCCTGGTAGAGCATCCCACAAAAACGAATGCTCCACATGTGGGTTTCACATGCCACCAACTAGACGTTCACAGGCAACTTCAGCGCCACAGCCGTTTTCAGATAGCCCTCAATGCAAAGGCTCAAGACGCAAATATTTGTGTGAGAGCTAATTCAATCAAGGAAACACTGCATGTTGGTGAAGTGCATATTGAAGAAGGATCAGCCGAGTGGTTCTTGTGGGAGAACAACTCCATTTGGCTCACTAACTTCACACACCATCAGGCTTCCAAGCAGCTCTCAAGGAAACTCCGTTTCACACTCTATGCTTAGTGCCCTTTGAGTGGCTAGGACTGAAATGAAGCTTGGTGAGTATCCCACACAAACGAATGCTCCACATGCGGGTTTCACATGCCACCAACTCCACATTCACAGGCAACTTCAGCGCCACAGCCGTTTTCAGATAGCCCGCAATGCAAAGGCTCTAGACGCAAATATTGGTGTGAGAGCTAATTCAATCAAGGAAACACTGCATGTTGGTGACGGGCATATTGAAGAAGGATCAGCCCAGTGGTTCTTGTGGGAGAACAACTCCATTTGGCTCACTAACTTCACACACCATCAGGCTTCCAAGCAGCTCTCAAGAAACTCCGTTTTCACACTCTATGCTTAGTGCCCTTTGAGTGCATTATTAGGAATGAACCTGGTAGAGCATCCCACACAAACGAATGCTCCACATGCGGGTTTCACATGCCACCAACTCCACATTCACAGGCAACTTCAGCGCCACAGCCGTTTTCAGATAGCCCGCAATGCAAAGGCTCTAGACGCAAATATTGGTGTGAGAGCTAATTCAATCAAGGAAACACTGCATGTTGGTGAAGGGCATATTGAAGAAGGATCAGCCGAGTGGTTCTTGTGGGAGAACAACTCCATTTGGCTCACTAACTTCACACACCATCAGGCTTCCAAGCAGCTCTCAAGGAAACTCAGTTTTCACACTCTATGCTTACTGCCCTTTGAGTGCATATCTAGGAAGGAACCTGGTAGAGCATCCCACACAAACGAATGCTCCACATGCGGGTTTCACATGCCACCAACTCCACATTCACAGGCAACTTCAGCGCCTCAGCCGTTTTCAGATAGCCCTCAATGCAAAGGCTCTAGACGCAAATATTGGTGTGAGAGCTAATTCAATCAAGGAAACACTGCATGTTGGTGAAGGGCATATTGAAGAAGGATCAGCCGAGTGGTTCTTGTGGGAGTCAACTCCATTTGGCTCACTAACTTCACACACCATCAGGCTTCCAAGCAGCTCTCAAGGAAACTCCGTTTTCACACTCTATGCTTAGTGCCCTTTGAGTGGCTAGGACTGAAATGAAGCTTGGTGAGTATCCCACACAAACGAATGCTCCACATGCGGGTTTCACATGCCACCAACTCCACATTCTCAGGCAACTTCAGCGCCACAGCCGTTTTCAGATAGCCCTCAATGCAAAGGCTCTAGACGCAAATATTGGTGTGAGAGCTAATTCAATCAAGGAAACACTGCATGTTGGTGACGGGCATATTGAAGAAGGATCAGCCGAGTGGTTCTTGTGGGAGAACAACTCCATTTGGCTCACTAACTTCACACACCATCAGGCTTCCAAGCAGCTCTCAAGGAAACTCCGTTTTCACACTCTATGCTTAGTGCCCTTTGAGTGCATTATTAGGAATGAACCTGATAGAGCATCCCACACAAACGAATGCTCCACATGCGGGTTTCACATGCCACCAACTCCACATTCTCAGGGCAACTTCAGCGCCACAGCCGTTTTCAGATAGCCCGCAATGCAAAGGCTCTAGACGCAAATATTGGTGTGAGAGCTAATTCAATCAAGGAAACACTGCATGTTGGTGAAGGGCATATTGAAGAAGGATCAGCCGAGTGGTTCTTGTGGGAGAACAACTCCATTTGGCTCACTAACTTCACACACCATCAGGCTTCCAAGCAGCTCTCAAGGAAACTCCGTTTTCACACTCTATGCTTAGTGCCCTTTGAGTGCCTAGGACTGAAATGAAGCTTTGTGAGCATCCCACACAAACGAATGCTCCACATGCGGGTTTCACATGCCACCAACTCCACATTCACAGGCAACTTCAGCGCCACAGCCGTTTTCAGATAGCCCGCAATGCAAAGGCTCAAGACGCAAATATTGGTGTGAGAGCTAATTCAATCAAGGAAACACTGCATGTTGGTGAAGTGCATATTGAAGAAGGATCAGCCGAGTGGTTCTTGTGGGAGAACAACTCCATTTGGCTCACTAACTTCACACACCATCAGGCTTCCAAGCAGCTCTCAAGGAAACTCCGTTTTCACACTCTATGCTTAGTGCCCTTTGAGTGGCTAGGACTGAAATGAAGCTTGGTGAGTATCCCACACTAACTTATGCTCCACATGCGGGTTTCACATGCCACCAACTCCACATTCACAGGCAACTTCAGCGCCACAGCCGTTTTCAGATAGCCCTCAATGCAAAGGCTCTAGATGCAAATATTGGTGTGAGAGCTAATTCAATCAAGGAAACACTGCATGTTGGTGACGGGCATATTGAAGAAGGATCAGCCGAGTGGTTCTTGTGGGAGAACAACTCCATTTGGCTCACTAACTTCACACACCATCAGCTTCCAAGCAGCTCTCAAGGAAACTCCGTTTTCACACTCTATGCTTAGTGCCCTTTGAGTGCATTATTAGGAATGAACCTGTTAGAGCATCCCACACAAACGAATGCTCCACATGCGGGTTTCACATGCCACCAACTCCACATTCACAGGCAACTTCAGCGCCACAGCCGTTTTCAGATAGCCCTCAATGCAAAGGCTCTAGACGCAAATATTGGTGTGAGAGCTAATTCAATCAAGGAAACACTGCATGTTGGTGAAGGGCATATTGAAGAAGGATCAGC